>NW_026057580.1:93476673-93550699 GCF_023721935.1 Panthera uncia
AAAAAAAAAAAAAAAAAAAGGTTAGAGAGGGAGAGAGCCAAAACATAAGAGACTCTTAAAAACTGAGAACAAACTGAGGGTTGATGGGGGGTGGGTGATGGGTATTGAGGAGGGCACCTGTTGGAATGAGCACTGGGTGTTGTATGGAAACCAATTTGACAATAAAGTTCATATTAAAAAGAAAATAAGGAAATGAATTAAACACATATACACAGAGGCTGATATAGTCAAATCAATGCCATCTTTCAAATTAGTGATCTTGAGACATTTAGTCCAGGAATAAGTCTGGAAACTATCGCTCTATATCAAAATTTGAATACCTGGTGATAGCTTTACGGACTTTTGCTGTGTCATGACTTCAAATGGTAAAAACTGAAAACCAACCCAGATGTCTATCAATAGGAGGAATTACTAAACAGTGTAATGAGGACTGTAAGAACAGACACCAAAATGTTGATGAATCTGAAGCAGGCAGTAGGGCTGGCGGTGTGGGGAATAAAATTCTGTAACAAAGGAATCTTTTCCACAACAGTTTAATCACACAGCTAATATGTGCATACAAACCGAAAATATAAACGTGCTAACAGATTCCAGATTCAATTTTGTAAAAATTTTGTAAAATTTTTGTAAAACAGATTCCAGATTCAATTTTGTAAAAACAATGTTTTTAGCAACGCCGGCAACGCTGGATTAAATACACACTCTCTCAACAGGACTATTATAAAAAGAATGCTTTCACTGCAATGTACAGAATGATATTTCCATCAGGTTTTTCTTTCAATGTCAAATTGCATCTCTCTATTTGTAATGATCAGTGTTCCAGAACTATGTTCCACGGGAAAATTCAGGGCGATCACCACTACTACAGTCAACATCCCCGTAATGTGGCAATTCCTTAGCAAAGGCAAAGAAGTGGAGAGAACTGCAACCCAGTCAGAGCTCTCAATGCAGGAACATGGGCGCCTCGGTGGCTCAGTTGGTTGAGCGTCTGACTCTTAATTTTGGCTCAAGTCATGATCCCAGGGTCATGGGATTGAGTCCCACGCTGGGCTCCACACTGAGTGTGGAACCTGCTTGAGATTCTGTCTTTCTCTCTCCCTCTGCCCCTACCCCTGCTCATACACTCTCTCTCTAAAAATAAATAAGTAAATGCAGGAACAGCAGAGTCCCATTTCAGAACTTAATTAATAGCACGAGCCTAACAAGAAAAACCAAAGTAGAATTTTAAGTACCTATTTCTGGGCTGTTTCAGAGTTCAAAGTCCAGTGACAGTTTAAACATCAATTCTGTAGTTGAAGGCTTTTTGCAGGACCATAAGAGGCACAGTCTGCCATATAACTGTGTCCTTCTCAATGAAATCAAAGAATGAAACAATGCCCTTTCTCACTGAAAGAAAAATGAAAGAATATTTCTACAACTGGTCAAGATGGGGTGAAAGGGAAAAAAGAATCAAAAGAACAATGAAGCGACTTGTGGCACCGTTAAAAGATAGCTTCAAATAACACAAAACTTCAACACAAGCACTACTTTCTAATCTACACCAAAATTTTGGATTTTGATGTCATGTCATAACCTGAGATAATGCAGCAAAATCACCGAGTGAAGCCTCCGTTCTGCTGTGTAGAAAAAATTAGGGTGAAGCCTCCATTCTGCTGTGTAGAAAAAATTAAAGAGGATAGCATGACCATCACTCAACACAACATAATTTCTCTTAGAAACGACTGAATGGAAATGCATACACTCAGGACAGTATTCTACAGAACAGGGGGGAACACGCAGGATAAAATGTCGATGTTTGGTCAACCACAATGTTTTCGGCTCTCTTCTAGAATTTCATTCACTCACTAAATCCCACGTAAGTCAAATGCAGAGCGGCTTACAGAAGGAATTTCAGACGCTTTAACTGCCAGCTCAAGGAATATATCCTTATTTTATTCATTATCTTCTTTACTTTCATATCCTTTCCACCTAGCCATGGACATTCATTTCGAAGGGGAACTATCAAATGAGAGGTATTGACAACTGGAAAACATCCATAATTTTCAAAACCTGTTGTGTGCCAACTGGCAATAATAATTATCGGGGAAAGAGGACTATGTAGAAAGTTCATGACTTATATAGTTCTACAATTTTAGCAGTTAATATTTAACCCTTCCTCTGAAATCAGAAAAAAAAAATTATAATATCTTTCTTACAGGCTCTGTGAAAAATTCAGGACCACTCAGAAAGAACTCTATAATGGACATATATGCCAAATATTAAACCAGCATGGACAGTCTCAACTTTAAGCAGAACTCCAAGGAGAAACAAAATTCCCTTTTATTACCCCAAATAGAGAAAAGTGTTTACTGTATTCAGTGACCAAAGTCATAGTATATACTGAAGTCACCAGAAATTCAATTCTTGCCTGATGATCTGTTCTATCTGACATCAGTTCAGACTACCACAATTTTGAATCTTTATTTTTCTTAATGTTTGTTTTTTTCTTTTGAAGGGGAGAGGGGCTGAGAGAGAGAATCCCAAGCAGCACGGAGCCTGATGTGGGGTCAGTCTCATGACTGCAAGATCATGACCTGCACCGAAATAAAGAGTCAGATGCTTAACTAACTGAGCCATCCAGGCACCCCTAGAATATCACAATTTGGGCAGCTACTGAGTAATTTTTAAACCCCCCAAAAAACAAAAACAAAAGGTACTTCTTCTTTTACTTTAGATTCTAGAGATGATGTAATTTCATTCTCTTACACATTTCAAACGAGGAAACGGAGGCCTAAAGAGGTGACAGAACCTTCCCAAGTGTCAGAGTGTTAAACACTAGAACGTAAAACCTTCAAAATTCCAACACTCTTTCAACTTCATCCATTGATAACCACATTAAGATCTCTCTCTGTCTGAATATTTGTATGTGCATATAAAGAAGGTTAAGAAGCACCAGGCAGCTACCATCCCTGAGATTATACTTTAGCTCAACTTCAGAGAGAGATATATAACAGTAAAGCAAACCATTCCTTAATTTTGATTATTATTTAAGAAGAAAAGAAAGACATTTAGAAAGAAAGGGATCTTGAACTCACCCCAGAAATACAGGTGCCATTTCCAACACATAGAGAAAATTTAGGCTGAAAATTGCCTAAATCATTCTAGGATCGAATATAATTAGGAACATCATTCTAACATATTCTCAATCCAGACGTCATGCTTGAGACCCTAACCAGACAGGGCAGATGTTAGTCTTAAATAACTGATCACTAATCCGATTGTTTATCACTATTAATATGGCAGAAACAAAGGATGTGGGGCAAACACAAGCAAGTCATAGCAGACTTGCTCAGACTGTGACAAACCAGCTGAGCTATGAAAAAAAGGGTTAGTGTTAGGAAAAAAAAAAAACAGGACATAAACCTAGACATTTAGGAATATGAATAAAAAGTAAGTTAGTCTCTATACGACTTTTAGCTCATAAAATTTTTTCATAAGATTTGTCTCATGTGATCATTACCAAACTCTGGAAGCTAGACATGACAATCCTCCCATGTTGCAGAAGCGGAAACCAAGACAGGCGACAGGGCATGGCCCGGGTCACAGAGTCAGCAAAGAGATGGAACTGAGAAGCCCACGTGCTGACCACGGAAGTTCAAACATCAGATCAGAAAATGCCTTGTGTGTCAAGACTTTAGACTTTAATTCGTAGGTAATGAGTTTTCAACTAAGAAGTGACATAAAGACTGTTTTAGCAATATGGAAGTTCCTCAAAAATTAAAACTAGAAAATCCCCTATGATTCCTCTTCTGGGTATTTAATCCAGAGAAAATGAAAACATTAATTTGAAAACATACATGTGCTCCTGTGTTCACTGTAGCATTATTTACAATAGCCAAGATACTGAAGCAACTAAGTGCCCATTTACAGGTGGATGACTACAGATGTGGTGTGTATAGAGAGCGGAATATTACTCAGCCATAAAAAATAAAATAAAATAAAATAAAATTGTGCCATTTGTGACAACAGGGATGTGGACCTAGAGGGTAGTATGCTAAGTGGAATAAGTCAGAGCAAGACAAATACAATCTGATTGATTTCCTTATGTGTGGAAACTAAAAAACAAAACAAACAACAAACAAAATAAAATAGAAATAGAATCATAAGCACAGAAATGATGGTTACAGTAGGGGGGTGGTAGGGGTGGGGGTGAAATAGGTGAAGGAGATTAAGAGCTATAAACTAAATAAATCAAAGGCATGTAGCAGCATAGGGAATGTAGTCAATAATATTATAATAACTATATGGCCACAGATAGTAACTAGACCTATAGTAGGCATTTCATAACATATATATATGTCAAGTCACTATGTTATATACCAAAAACTAATATAATATTGTTGTCAACTATATTTCAACAAAAAAACCCAATGATGACTAATTTAGGAACATTCATTTGGAAGCAAAGTGCAAGGTGAATTTGACAAACCAAGGAATGACTGCAGAGGGAAAATTCTTAAAGGACTACTGAAATGATGTGGTCCTCAAATGACAAGGGCTGGTAAGTATACTGTGGGGGCCCGTCTCTAGTGGTGACACTGCAATATAAGAAGTACACATGTATATGGTCTTGGTTTGTGGCACACAACTCCCAGGACCCTTGGAATTTCTGGAGGGGCAAAGATGATTGTCATTCACAGCAAGCCCCTTTCCACCACACTGGAATAGATGTCAGTCAGGTAACTCTAGGTGATAGGGGCTGGTTACCAGCCACATGATTAGAAGGTTAGAACTTTCAGCCCCACCCACTGTCACTTCCACCCCAACCTCTGGGGAAGAAACAGGGGCTGCAGATGGAGCTCAACCATAAACGGCCAAGGATTTCATCAACCAGGACGATGTGATGGGCCCTCCATTAGAAACCCTAAAAAAATGGGCTTCTGAGAGCTTCCGGTTGGTGAACACATCCACGTGCCAGGAGGGGACACCACAATTCCTCGGGGACAGAAGCTCCTGTGCTCCCCATGTGTACATCTTCATCTACATCTTTTCTTATAGACTTTATAATGGACTAATACATACTAAGTAAGCATTTCCCTGAATTTTGTGAGCTTATAGCAAATCATCAAACCAGAGGAGGGAGTTGTGAGAACTCCCGATTTATATCCAGTTGGTCAGAAATATGGGTGACAACCTGGGACTTGCAACTGGCATCTGAAGAGGGGGACAGTCTTTTCAGACTGAGCCTTTAACCTGTGGGGTCCAGGTAATTAGTGTCAGAATTACTCAAGGAAAGGGGAAGACCCACACAGTTGGTCTCAGACATGTTGTCAGTGGTTTGCTAGTCTTGGTGATGAAATGGTAAAACTGCCCCCCAAAACAAGGGTTTTTTCCTCCTATCACCCCTCCATGCAGGGTCCACTGAACCCAGAAGACATCACCACCACCTACCCCCGAAGAGAAAATGAGACAAACTGAAGACCCACCTCCCATCTCTCCTCCTGGGAGCAGACAGAATTCTCCATTTAAGAGTGGACTGAGGCTCACTAGGATAGGCCGTTAAGCCCCTGCCTACTCTGCTACTTTTATGGTTCCCCCCCCCCCCCCCATGAGTGTGGTGGCCCCATGACTCATACTACAGAATAAGGAAGACCTTGTTCAGAAAGACATTGCTCACTGGTTTGCTACATAATGGGAGAAGCAAGGGAAATGAAAAGTCAAAGCTAACCCTTATGATCTGGTCTGATAGCTAGAAGAACAGTGGTATCCCCAACAGAACAGGGACGGGGGAGGAAGTGTGCAGGAAAGATGTTCTGTTTGGGAAGACAGACGGACAGACACAGAGAAAGTGTCCAGGGGCTCTAGACAAAGGGGGGCGAAATGAATACAAGCATCAAATCTAGACCCCTTTCAAAGCCCCACTAAAACTGCAACAAACGAACTGTTTTCAAAAAGATGGGGAGAATGGGAGGAGAGGTAACAAGAAAATTTTTGGAAGCTGGAATAGGAAACAAGTTGAGCAGTACCTGACTCGAGACTTGATAAAGCCAATCCTAAACCAGCGTGGAGGAAAGCTAAGAACGTATTCAATTTACACTGCAGAGTTCTCAAAGTTCAGGCATGGGTCGTAATAAGTATTCTGGAAGTAGAGGTCAACTGATTTTCTTGGGAAAGAGGTAACAGTTAAAATAAGCATTGACTGAAGATTGCATCTGCAGTCTGAACACCACATCCTCCATCCCACTCGAAGCCACCAGTCACTGCCCCTCACACACCCTGGCAGAAGACTGGAAGTTAATCTCAAAAGAGGTTAAAACAGAGGGTTTCTGGCTTGAGAATACAAGGCACAGTCGAGAACCTACCAAAAGCAGAGGGATTAAGTAAACTGATGCACTCTGAATGCTAAGATACCCAGCCTTCTTTCCACAGTCTCTGGATAGCTGACAGCCAGGACTCACCCTCCAGCTGAGAGATTAAACAAGTTTTCTCTGGAGAATCTAACCAGCCTACAATGACCTGAGGTTACTGACAACAGGGATCCTGCACATAATCTGGCCACCCAACCAACAGGCTGCATCAAAACCCTCAGACCCTCAAAACGGCCTCTCATTCCCCCACTTATAAATGAGTAGACAACCAAAGACTACCAGACATCTCAGGAAAATCACTAAAATGAAATACAAAGAGACCAAAAAAGAAAAAAAACAACTTGGAAGAAACACTGTTGAAGGTAAATAACACTTACAAAACTTACGAATATTCTCAAAGAGATAAGAAGAGACAGTACATCAATGAATTAAGAGCATGTGCTATACAAAGGAGAAATGAAATAGTAGAAATGAAAAGCTCAACAGAAGGGCTGCAAGAGAAAGAATAAGAAATATCGCAGAAAGGAAAACAAGACCATGAGATGGAAAAGCATAGAGAAAAGATAAAGGTGGAGGATCATTCCAGAAAATCTAACATCTGAAATTATAAAGAAGAGAGAAAATTAGGGAGAGGAAACTAAAAATTAATTCAAAAACTTCTTTCAAAACTAAAGCAAAAGATTTTCTAGATTCAAAGAGCTCATCAAGTATCCAACAATATTAATTAAAACACACACATTCACACCGAAGGACACCACTGAGATTTTGGAACGCTGAGATTAAAGAACTGACTCTAGGGGCACCTGGGTGGCTCAGTAGGTTAAGCGGCCGACTTCGGCTCAGGTCCTGATTTCGCGGTCCGTGAGTTCGAGCCCCGCGTCGGGCTGTGTGCTGACAGCTCAGAGCCTGCAGCCTGTTTCGGATCCTGTGGCTCCCTCTCTCTGACCCTCCCCCGTTCATGCTCTGTCTCTCTCTGTCTCAAAAATAAATAAACGTTAAAAAAAAATTTTTAAAGAACTGACTCTAAATCCTCTAGAGAGGAAAAGGAAGTTACACACAAAGGGTCAGGAATCAGGATGTCTTGAGCTTCTCTGCACCAACATTAGAAAACTAAAGACACCAAAAGAACTAAGAAAGCTATGTCTTCAAAACAGAAAATTTAAGTAACAGATTTTTAACCCAGGATTCCTTACCCAGCAAAACTATCAATCAGATGAGAAACAGCCTGTTGTACAGTATTTCTTAAGAAGCTACTGGAAGCAGAGCTCCACCGAAATGAAGGACTAAACCAAGAAGGTATTGCGGGAGACAGGCATCATGAGAGAAGAAGTCTCTAGAATAAGGAGAAAAGAGTGACAGTCATGCACCAGTCACATAGAAAAATCAACCTAGGTTAGAATCGATCCGAAAGTTCTGGGAGAAAAGCTTCTTCCAAAAAAAAAAAAGATAAAATTGATAGAATTCTTAAGGTAAAAAGAAAATACTGACAGGGTAGAGTTTGCAGTTGAGATAATAACAAACACATAAAACACACACACACATCCCCAAAAGGGCCGGTATTTATGCCAGGGAAAACAAAAGGTTTACAGTAAAGGAAAAGTAACCATGTCTGATGAAGGGCTCTGCTCTGAACAGCGTATGCTGTCTTAACGTCGTAAACATCGAAAGCTGAGCTACACAAAACCACAATATAAGTGTACAGTGGGGATATGGGGATGAGAGGTGAACGTGTATGGTGGGAGTCAGATGGAGGAGAAGGAAACCAAGCTAAATTTTCACCTTGAGAAGTCAGCAGATAATACCTCAGACTACAAAGGAAAACATGAAATAGCAAACCGAGCTTGATGCTTAAAAGACATAGAAGTATATTTCTCAAAAATCAGCTAAAAACTTTAAATGACTACCCATGACCTTTGGTTCTCCACTCTAGTCAACCTACACTGCTCATTTCCATGGCCTGAAGCCAGCTCATCATCGAGGGAAAGGTTTACAGTATGAAATGAGTCACCATAAATCTTCTACAGCCACTAGGGAAAAGTCAAAGCAGGTAGTTTAACTGTCCCATAGCAGTGACCTCTTAGTCTGTCCATGCTAAAGACAATACATGACCTTTCAAAGTGCTGTAGTAACCATTAGTCAATGAAGAATTTTATCACGGCCTCCTCCTTATGATTTTCTTTCCCCTCAATAGCTATACTTCTGATCACTCACCACTCAACAATAAAACTTAAAAATTAAAGTATTTAACTATTATCTCTAACCAGGAAAATAAAAGCCACCATATATGAAAAGCATACTTCAGCTTGGTCTAGATCCACAATGCTACCTGAGAGCTAACATGATCTATTTCTAACAGGAAATGGGGGGACGGGGAGGAACTGAACAAAAGAGACACAACAGGTAATTCAGAACACTTTCCAATCCTTTCTAAAACAGATATGACCATGGCTCACCTTAACATACTCCATTATGACTGTCAAAACATAAAGGACCCAGCAGAGTAAAAACATTTCTAGATTTCTCCCATTACCTCCTCTCCATTAGCCCAAATAATCAAGAAAAAAAATGAATAACCAAATATGCCACTGTGATTAGAATACAGTAAAAACTGTATATTTCTTAATTATGCTAAATATTAAATTTTAGCTGTTCATATGTTTTCAGTGAGAAAGCCTGAGGAATGTGCAAAGTGATTTCCCAGTGGGGAAATACTTAACTAGGGGGAAAAAAAAAAAAGACTATTGTTATTTGGTCCTGCCCCATTAATATAAACAGACACTTACGCAGCTAAGATTTAAGTAGCTAGAACAGTTTCCCAGACTCAGCATTTTTTTACCTCCCCTTCCCTTTCTCTCTTCGTTTTTATAGCTACAAAGAAAACTGTCCAGATTCATTTCTGGCTACGGAAATGGGGAAATCCAGCTCCATAGAACACAATCATTGCACAGTGTTCTAAAAGCTCTTCACTGAATGTTTTTCAAAGTTCAAGCTAAAAAACAGAAGTTCATTTTCACCTTGGAAATCGAACTTGAAAGAAAAATGTGACCTCCCAGAATTTAATTCCTTCCAAGGAACTCCCTCAAGAACATAAATTGTTCAGACATAGCCACTTGGGGAAAACATTTTCAAGTCATGTTTGATATGTGAAGCTACATGGGACTTGACAGGAATAATTTTTAACAAGCTCAAGTCTGTCTTTTCTTTACATGTTCAACACGAATTAAAAACATGTACTTTACCAAAAGCTCGCTGGATTCTGTAAACAATTCAGATCCTTTTACAGAGAATGCACAAGGGAAGTGGAAAGGATCTGTAATGCTTTTCATGTTGTTTGCTTAAAAAAAAAAAAAAAAAAAAACCCACAATCTTTGAATAGAAATGAAACGTAAATGCATGCCCATATAAAACAGAGGTAAGTAAAAGAAAAAAAAAAATGAAGTGGGCTTTTCAAACTGACAAAACTGACTGTTACCCATTTAAACACTCCTAAAAAAATTTTAAAAGAGCCAGTACAAGCAGCCTCTTACAAACAGATATAAAAGTTCTGCATATACCTGCCAATTGCCCTACATGACCCTGCAGGCCACTGGTGGTTCACCTTCCCTCAGCTGGCCTGGAGCTCCTACCTGGAATGAACATCCGCAGCCAACATTCTGGCTGAGTACAGGGTCTAAAGTGCTCAGTCCCATGCACCCACACTCCCTGGAAACTCCTATCCCCTGCTTCCCAAGCTTTACATGCACATGTCCTGCTATCGTAAAATCATGAGGTCTATCTCCCCCTAAAAAAAGGAATTTGGAAGCCTGATCTAAGTCACTCATGTTACGGAGGAAGCCAGGGTCACGCAGCTTAGGGAAGGGGTTGGGAGGACAGAAAACTGTGATCTTGTATCCTGGCTGTCATTTCTAATCCATTTTGCCATAGAAAATTCTTCCATGATGATTAGGCCCTGCAGCGCAGCAGGTCTGGGTATCGATATTTCAGGAAGAACAGATTTTGGGGGGTGCTGCCCTGTGCCTGGTTATGCTTTACAAGCATGGTTAATAAGAGGAAATGTATTTGTAGGTTTAAAATAACTTACAAATTAACTTTTGTAACTTGACAAGTTTCTAAACTACAGATTACATGTGTAATAAAACCAACTCACTGGAACTCAACAAACCAAAACCCCTAACTTGATTTTATCTGATCTCAATTTGAAAAGAGGAAAATAGCATCAAAACAAACTGATATCAGAGATGTAACCAACACACCATTTTTAGAGAACATGCTGAATAAACTGAATCCAATATTCTAGACTCTCAGAACTGAATTATCAAGATGCCCAAAACAATGATCTTAACTCTCACATTAAGTCCAATTATCAAACCTAGGCATCAGCTATCCAGAAAACTCATTTAACCACAGCACACGCACACTCATTACGAAATTTTAAGAGTTCGATCAAATAATTAAGTCCAAGCCTTTATTCCAACGTCTTAACTTTATGTTTAGATTTTTTTTTTACAATTTTTTTTAATATTTATTTATTTTTGAGACAGAGAGAGCATGAACGGGGGAGGGTCAGAGAGAGGGAGACACAGAATCCGAAACAGGCTCCAGGCTCTGAGCTGTCAGCACAGAGCCCGACGCGGGGCCTGAACCCACGGACCGCGAGATCATGACCTGAGCCGAAGCCGGACGCCCAACCGACTGAGCCACCCAGGCGCCCCTATGTTTAAATTTTAATACACTCAGAAAAAAAGGTAAAAAAAATAGTTTTAAAAAATAGTAAGAGGCAGTCCAAAGTACCAATTAATATTTATTGTTCATTATGGGCGAGGCACTGTTCTAAATATGTCATTTTATCTGTACAACCATTAGTATGGTGCCAATTTTACAGAGACAAAAAACATTAAGCACAGAGAGGTTATGTAATTTACTCAGGGTCACACAGCTAGAAAATCTTATCTCTTAACCGCTATGCTCTGCTGCCTTTTATCAAACTGCTATAATTATCTCTCATTTCTCCAAACTACAATGGATTATACTACACTAACAGCTACTTTGTGGGCAGATTATTAACTAAGGAAGTAATCCATGGAAAAGCTGCATTATATCAGGTAGAGCAAAGCAGGATTCAGCTACAGCAACAGAACGCCAACCACTCAGTACGTTCACACTGGTATATTTTTCTGGTGTTTATTCAAATGTGTATGTCCCATCCACAATTAAGATTTCCCATGTCTGCCTAAGGTTTTCCTAGTTACGTCTTCTAAGAGACACTAAAATATCGAAATGGGGGTTTTATATAATCAGTATTTAGAGAGAATAATCCTCTCTTCTCAGATTTTGTTTAGAAAGTATGTCCCTACCCTGTGATTGTGGTGAGTCACCTCCCTGCTCTCTGGATGTTGTTTAAAGTTCCTAGGGAAAGGGAAATCAGAGAGGCTGCCTTCAACCCTGAGGATGAGGAACAAACCCAGGGGCTGGGATACTCATCTCCAAATACTCATCTCCCGCTAGCCAGCATGCCTCTAACGCACAAATCGGCAGGGAGCCAAAGATTCCTAAAGCAAAACTCTCATTGTTGCACAGTAACGAAGCATTAGTTCATAAACCCATAGTGTCCTGGACCATATGGTCCAGCTTCTGGAGGAGCCTCTGGGGACTCAGCTTTGGCAGCCCCAGTCGCAGCCCGCGAACCAGCACAGGCGGCAGGTCTCTGAGCTGACTCACCTCTCTGGCTCTGCAGACTGCTGAGCCTATCCCCACGGACTCTGATTTAGGAGGTCTGGTGTGGGGCCAAGATTTTGCATTTCTAGCAAATTCCTAGGAGATGCTCATGCTGCTGACCCAGGAATTACAACTTCAGAACTGCTGATTTAAGTTCAATTCTTGGCTGGTGCCACCAGAAAGCACCACACAGCTGAAGGTATTCGCCATCAACGGAGGTAAATGTTCTAGAGAGTGGAGGGAAGGCCAGCCAGTCTCATCCTATCCTCCATCCCTAACAAGTAAACTAAGGAAACCTTGAGGCACAGGCTTGAGATAGTACTTTACAATGTTACAACATTCAAACATGGCAAGCTTGGGGAGAGAAGGGAAAGAGAATAGTCTCCCCTAATATACAAATAAAAATAAGCCAGACATTGAGTGGTGCCAGGGTGGCTCAGTTGGTTAAGCATCCAACTTGTGATGTCAGCTCAGGTCATGATCTCACAGCTTGTGAGTTCGAGCCCTGCATCGGGCTCTTTGCTGACAGCTCAGAGCCTGGAACCTGCTTCGGGACTCTCTGTCTCTTCTCTCTGCCCCTCCCCCACCTGCGCTCTGTCTCTTTCTCAAAAATAAATAAACATTAAAAAAAGAAAAACAGAATAAAATAGAAAATACTGATCAACTCAGCCCACCTCATTAATTTTTCGATATTAAAATGAACTTAAAAATTCACAAAAACAGAATTGCAATCATTCACATAAAGTGTTAACACAGAACTCACCTATGCCATATCTTGTCTCTACCCCTTAGCAGTTGTATGACCTTGGGCAAACTACTTTACCCCTCTGTAGCCACTCAGTAAAATCAGTAAAATGGGGGTGGTACTATGTATCTCCTCCAGTTTTTATGAGGATTAAATGAAACTGGCACATAGTAAGTATCCTATAAATGTTGGCTATAAATGTTATCCCATAAATGTTCATATGAATTATTTTTATTGAGCAGACCTTGCAATTTGCAAGCAATATATTTAGATTATGTAAAATACATTAATGGCCCTCAAAGACATTTCTCCCATTTCCATCATGCCTTCATTCCCTGCCATCATTACCATGGGTGAATTTGCTCAGTCCCTCGATGTTTCTATAGACTACTAATTTTTCAATTGAACCACCCAACATTTAGAATAAAAGGAGTAAGTTTAATCACCATCTTCCCACAAAACTAGAGCCAAAGTTGCAGCACGAGATAGTTGACAGATCGTTGTTTTTTTAATCTTGTCGAGCTAAATCTAAACAGACACGTATGTTGCAAGGGCAGGCACCAGCCAAGGTGAGAAACCTAGAGACAGATGTCTGATTAAAGTCTTGGTAAAGCGGGAGGGGAAATGGGTTATCTGTTTCTTAAAGGAAAAAGAGAAATGTAACTTCTCTTTAGAAAACAAAGCAACATAATTTATTAGCAAACAGGCATACTACTCAGCTAAAGAACCAATAAAGAGAGGACACAATCAACCATCTTTTGACTCAATGATCTGTTTGCTGTTAGGATACAGAGAACTGTCACTGGGGGGTCAACAACCTTAGATACAAAAGAGGGTTAATTTTTCCAGAAGATGGGGATGGCATCAGAGACTTAGCAATCTACTGGGCTGATAGAATTCCAGCACATCTCCTAGATGCTACCTTATGAGTGCAATTTACGAGCTCACAAATAACACAGAGAAGAATCCCTAGGGAGCCCCAGAAGATAACAAACCTCTGCCCACTTGATAACTCTTGTGTAAACAGACTTCAGAAAACAGCAAAAGGACTTCACTTGGGAGCCCACACAAAATAAGAAGCTGTCAGAGAGATGCACCCTAATGCCTCTCCTCTCTAAAACAGTCTCTGGATGTCTATGACCTGGGGAAAATTCTCACAACGTAAGCTAAGTTTTAAAAAATCAGGACACAAAACTACTTATAGAGAATGATGCCCTATGTTCCATTAAAAAATGTTATCTGTCGCTATATTTAGATATAGAGCCAGTCATATAGATATATTAGCAAAAAAAAACAAAAAACAAAAAAACAAAAAACAGGAATTGGACACTCTCTGGGTTGTGATACTTTTTCTTCTTTACATACTCTGCATTTTACAGGTTTGACCTTTATGGTGAATATACACTAATCTTACAATCAAAACTATTTTATGACCTACTTCCTAAAAGTTACGGCTTTTTAATGTACTTTTACTTACACAAAACTTACATCATAGGTTGTGTTACGTTTCTGAGGCTACACCCATGAATAATGTGTAATTAGTCATTTCTGTATTAATTCGGTGCAAACCTTTCGTCTTAAGCAGGTTAACAAACAGGAAAAAAATGACTCAAATGACCACAGTTGCTTCCTCCACATGTACGTCATGTCACCCTGTCACTCAGTGGAATTAAAATCCCAAACAGACTTCATGATCAGATGCATGTATTTAGCCAATGAAAACACTATCTCAGAGTAAAACATTCACACCAAAATTCAAATGCAGCCCTATGGTGGTAAGAGTCCCCTCCCAAGCCAGGAAGTAATTCACATTCAGCAGGCAGGATATCCAGATAGAAGGCAGAAAATGCCCACTTTTAAATAGACTCAACCTACACTGTGTTGTTACAGACATTTAACACAAGTCCCTCCTCCTTTTTCCTTTCTTAATAAAGGAAAAGATTAATCATCTCTTGGGAAGCTCCTATTTAAAATATACCTAAAATGAAAGCATTGGCAATAAAAAAAAAAAAAATTAAGACCTTAAATTAACACTCTATTTCAATGTTAATTAATCTAATTTTTACCAAATGATTTGCATTTTGGTAAATGCAACTTCACAAATAGAAAAAAGAAACTGGCTAAGAGACATACAGAAAAATAGTGAAAATAATCACTTTGAATTATGTATACGAATAAAGAAGAACAGGATAATCCTGAAGTTATGTGTATGGCAAATGGAAGGAAAATAACATTAAATAATATTTTTATATTTGCATGAAGAAACTGGAAGGACAAGGAGAAGCTAATAAAAGTGATTATTCTAGTGGGGGTGGGGGGAGATAGCAAAGCAGATAGGGGACAGAAGCAGAAGACTTCATTGCACAGCTTTTTGGATCTGTTTTTTCCAACAATGTAGATATACTGTTCAATAAATTAAATGAAAACTGATGCTAAGATGCTTGGGGCTGCATCATGATTTTCCGGCAAACTCAGCCCTCACCTAACGTAGAGGTAAAGAGCACTGGCTGTGGAGTCAGGCTGCCTGGAGCTTCTGAACATGCCACAGGCTAAGCTAAGGGGTATGATGGGGGGGGGGGGGGTGGCAATGCCCTTGCCTCAGTGATGGTCACAGTAGCCAGGCCATGAGCTGGGAAACCACAGTGCTCCTCAGCAGTAGCTCTCAGATGCCAAGAGAATGAGCCATACGCAGCATAGCATCTGCTTAGTGCAACTTCCTTTGCTACACACGGTCTCTGAGCCCTCAGAACGTCTCATTAGACCTCTAATACTGTCACACAGAAAGCCCCCATTCGATTTTACCGTGTGGTACTGGAATTTAAACCAGCCCATTACCACGTAGTCCTCTATATACTGCTGATAACATCTTGACCAGCTTTTATTTTTAATTTTTTTAAGGTCTATTTACTTTTTCTTTAAATATGAAATTTATTGTCAAATTGTTTATTTACTTTTGAGAGAGAGAGACAGAGAGAGAGAGCGCACATGAGCAAGCGGGGAGGGGCAGAGAGAGACGGAGCCACAGAATCCAAACAGGTTCCAGGCTCCGGGCTCTGAGCTGTGAGCATAGAGCCCCACTCGGGGCTCAAGCTCACGAACCGAACCGTGAGATCATGATCTGAGCCGAAGGCAGACGCTTAACCGACTGAGCCACCCAGGTGCCCCTTGACCAGCTTTTAAAATCAGAAAGGGAGCTGGGAATAGAGGAAAGTATAACAGAGGACATCCCTGCAGGAATAACCTGAAACAGTTGTCTGTTCTCCCAGAGCAAGATGTTGCTTTTCTGCATGCAAGGAAGTTTCTTGTAAAACAAATCAGAAGAATAAGTCAAAATAAAGCCTTACTAAAAAAAAAGAAAACTCCACCAACCCACCAGGAAAAAAAAATCTTCCAGATTTATATTTCTTTCCAGAAGGTTTATATTTCTTTTCTAGAACTTAATTTTTAAACAAAATATGCTCTGAACATTTCAAATCAGTATTTTACATGTGTGGGAAGGCCTCTGTCCACATGCTTACAGGAAGGTCTTCTGAGTTAGATATATTCTAAAAATCCAACTTAAATTGGCAATTAGGACTTCAGAACAGATTTTCTTTTAGAAACAATGTCACAAATAAAGGTGAACTTTATTCCTGAATATTTTTTTTATTTTTTCTTAATATTTACTTTTGAGAGAGAGAGAGAGAGACAGTGTAAGCAGAGGAGGAGCAGAGAGAGAGAGAGAGAGAGAGAGAGAGAGAGAGAGAGACATAGAATCTGAGCAGACTCCAGGCTCTGAGCTGTCAGCACAGAGCCCGACGCGGGGCTCAAACCCACAGCCTACGAGATCACAGCCTGAGCCGAAGTCGGACGCTTAACTGACTGAGCCACCCAGGGGCCCCTATTCCCTACTATTTAGTTACGCATCTGCTCATCCACGCGAGACTGTAAAGTACCTGTCTTATTCATCTTTGAATCCCCATAACTTAGCACCAGTACAATATCCCAAGATACATCTCCCGATTGGACGAACATCCTGCGGCCCTCCACGGACAAGATTCCTAACACACAACAGAGACTGGTGTTTCCAAAACTTGGTTAATCAGAATCACCTGGGGGTACTTGTCGGCCAGGCGTGTTCCCGGCCTCACCCCAGACCTGATGACTCAAAATCTCCAGAATCGCGGGGAATCTGTTTTTAAACAAGGCCCTGGTGTGTGTGATGACTCAGAAAGTGTGGGAAACACGAGATGAATGAAATAGTGCTAACATGTGCTCCGAGTTCCAGGATGCCCAAGGAAAGCCGAGGTGTGAGCCGAGCCTCCCGGGCTCTGGGTGGGAGCATGAAATCAAGCAGCAGCAGGCTGGGCAACTGAGGTAAAGGGGAGTTCCTCCAGCTAGGAAACCAAGTGGGAACTGAGCGGGTGTGCAGCTCCTACAATAGGAGGAAATAAGGGTGAAGAGGGCTCCGAGAAAGAGGACATACACACAAAGGCCCCGAGAGAAGGGCTCGCTCTTCCAAGCCTCCTGTAAAGCAGAGGGAAGCAACAGCCCTTCACACGTTGCTGTCAGGAACCATCGACGCTTTCAGATCCCCGGGCAGAACGCTCCAGTTTTTCAATCAGGAGGTCGTTTTTGTTTTGTTTTTTTTAATGTTTATTTGTCTTTGAGAGAGAGAGAGAGAGAGAGAGAGAGAGAGAGAGAGAATGAATCCCCAGCAGCCTCCAACGCTGAGTGCAGAGCCGGACGTGGGGCTCGATCCCACGACCTGAGCTAAAATCCAGAGTCAGTCGCTCAACCAACTGAGCCACCGGGCGCGGCCAGATCAGAAGTACTTTCGTGTTCATCACCGACACCAGCGGTCCCCTACTTTGGGCAGCTTTCACCACACAGGCTCCAGCTGAGCAGCCTCACAGGGGTCGGCCGGGGTAACAGGCGCACATCGGTGCACACACAGATGCTAACTCGGCCTTCTCAGTCATCTGCACGACAGGAAATGTTAAATACACGTTAGCGACGCGCCAGGAGCTGTGAGAAGTGGCTTAGATGCGGGTCTCAAATTTCTTAGCCATCTACTGAGAGGTTTCAAAGCAAAAAGACGAGAAAAAAGGAAAAGACCAAAAGACAGGGGCTTACTCCCTCAGATATGTGCCAGGACTTCACATCTTCTTGGGGTCGGTTTTCCTCATCTGAGTGCACAATGTCATGAGTCCAAGAGAGACAGCACCGCAGGATTTCAAGAGGGACAAGCCTGCCGTAGTTCAAACCCCAGCTCCCTCGCTTACTAGCCGTGGACGTGGGTCAACAAATGACTTGTGCCTTAGCTGCATCACCTGTCAAACAGACACAATAACAGTATGCACCTCCTAGAGCTGTTGTACACACAGTAGACCCCCCTCACCCGCGGTTCCACTCTCCAAGGGTTCGGTTGCTCGCCGTGGCCGCAGCTCAGAAGCGGGCAATCCTCCTTCTGACACATCTTCAGAGGGTCAACGGCAGCCTAACACGATGTCAGAAAAAAACATAGTATGCACAGGGTTTGGCACCATCCAGGGTTTCAGGCCCCCACTGGGGGTCCTGGAAGGTCCCCCCACCGCAGATAAAAGGAGACTCCCGTATTAAAGAGTCTGGCCTAGAGTAGCTGTTGGCGTTAGCAGGCAATACAAAGTCACCAGAAAGCCCGATACCAAAAAGTTGGGATTGCACTCCTACAACCGCATTGATATTAGTAACGTCATTTTTTACTTGAGGGATGCCAAATGCTTTGACAGACTTGTCATTTGATCCACAAGGAAAGGGACTGAGGCTGGGACCGCCAGGGCCTTTTCTCAGAAGAGCCCTCCGTCAAAAACAGAAGCTCCCTCTCTTCTGCTACATTTGTCTAAGGCATTGCTACGGTGCTCCTTCCGAGAAGTGCCGACCACAAAGGTAACATGTGAAGGCAAGATTACCATCATCACCATCCTGTTGATTCTGAACTTCAAATCCTGCAGAACTAATCTATCCCAGGGTAAAAGCCCATTTGAGGAGAAATTAGATAAAAAAATCACTAGGTGCCTAGCTAGGTATAAACCATTTTATCTTATACCTAAAACTTAATTTTTTTAAAAGACATTAAAATGACAGCCCAAGGAAAGCACTGCATCATTTTTTTTCTGAATTTTCTTCCAAAATATTAAAAAACTCAAATATTTCTCTCATTAAAAAAAAAAAATTTATTTGCTAGTCTCAATGCAGAAGAAATTTTAATATTGGGTTTTCCTCTTATATAGAGGGAAATTAGATTATTGCTAGAATCACGTTTCAAACCTAAACGTAGGTAGCTTTTTGAACCAGGTAATTGTATTATACCCAAGAGTCAATGAGTAAATTGATGTTTTGGCTTAAACAGGACCCTTTCACAATTACAAAAATAAATAACTCTCTTGTAGAAATCTGACATATGGCAAATGCATTTAAACTACAATTCTCCTTCCATAATGATGTTAGCACTTTTTAAAGATGAGGAGGAAGCCGTGACCCCTAACCCCTCAAGACATCAAACTCCACGCACTCCATGTGGGTCAAATATGATTAGAAAGAGTCCCTATAGTCATGAAGAGTTTATTTCAGACACACACACACACACACAAATGTTTAAATCCCTAATCATAAGAATCAGAGAGGGATTATCATCGATCAGTGATATTTGCAAGTCACTACTGATCAGAGATATTATACTAATATCATCAAATAGTAACCCCTCATTAGAATCACAAAATGCCAAGATAGAGGTTATTTTAGTCAAAGTCTCTATTTAAGGAAACTAATGCCTGGAGGTGTTGAATAAATTAATCGGAATCTGCCACTAGAAAATGGCAGCATGAAGTCACATTGCAGTCTCCCAATTCTCAATCCAGTGAGACCTCCTGTCCATTTCAGGGCTCCTCAAAGCGCGCTAAGCACACGGCGGCATTTGTTACACATCCCGAAGCTCTGGCTCAGTAAAGCTCGGGAAGGATCTGGAAATCCGTAACTTTAACGAGAGTTCTAGACAATTCTCAGTGTCAGGCAAGCACAGAAAACACTGCTTTACTTCATACAGCCTCCTTAACCCGAGGCGCAGCCTGACTGCCTAGCTACTGTCAGTTTCTGTCAATACCTTCAGGGGCCCTCCAGGGATCAGAGGGGGGTGGAAACCACATTCCGACACCAACACCCTCCCTAGCATGTGGTATGTTTCAATGAAAGCAAGTCTTAAGCCAGTTTCACCAGAAATACAAACATTTTATCAGCAGGCAGGCAGACACAAATAGAACCACACTACCTGTTCTTAGAAGGGCAGTGAAGCCTCCACTCTCTGTCTTTAGAATTCTGACAGGCACCTGCATAGAAGGCTAATTCTGAGGAAGAAAGACATTCTGACATCAGGACAGCCAACCCTCTGGTTGGGACAGTCTGCTGTGATGTAGGACAATGCAGCTAGAGACCTCGAGCACCATCCAGCAGTATTAATTAGGCTATAGCATCTAACACAGGCACTGCAAACTCACATCTTCTTCATGTAAAGACAGTGCCTATAAAAATCTTTCTGCCAGCCAACTATCTTCAACACCACTCATCTCTCCTATAAAAATTGTATACCTTTGGCTCAGGTCATGATCTCTCAGCTTGTGAGTACGAGCCCCATTGTTGGGCTCTGCGCTGACCGCTCAGAGCCTGGAGCCTGCTTCAGATTCTGTGTCTTCCTCTCTCTCTGCCCCACCCCTGCTTGTACTCTGTCTCTCTCTCTCTCTCTCTCTCTCTCTCTCTCTTAAGTAAACATTAAAAAAAGAAAGAAACAAATCACATAGGGCTTGAAAGAATGAAACAGGCTATGAGGTTGGGTGCCTACTGATTTCTGCAAAGTTTGTTTTGACTGTTTACAGACCGGAGAGATAACTATCCACATTTCTAGCTATTACTATTTTCTTTAAATCTTTTTTTTTTTTTATGTTTATTGAGAGAGAGAGCACAGGGGCGGGGGTGCCCACGAGTGTGGGAGGGGCAGAGAGAGGGGGCAGGAGAGAATCCCAAGCAGCCTCTGCACTGTCAGCCCAGAGCCAGCTGGTTACGGGACTCAAAATCACGAACTGCAAGATGATAACGTGAGCGGAAACCAAGATTCCAATACTGAACCGACTGAGCCACCCAGGCACCCTACTATTACTATTTTCAATTAAGCACTTATTTTGTCAGCAAAATGAATGAAGTTTGGCTTCTAGGGAAAGGAGCATACTAGTGCTTCGGCACAAAACCTTAAAAAGATAAGAGTTTACTTTTTCATTTGTTTTTAAAGTTGTTTGTCTTGTTCATGTAGATTTGGAGCCATCAGTATGATAGTCCCTCCTGACGGTTCTTCTCAACAGTGAGCACTAAGAAACCAAGTATTGGTTCCGTTCAAATATCTACCGAGCTATTCCACTCCAGGCACTGTTCTAAGCTTTGAAAAAAAGAAAGATGCAGCCACCCTTGACCTCAAGCAGCTTGCTGTCTAGCAAAGGGGAGCAGAAGTGAATACACAATTTCAGCCCATGCTGGTAAATGTGGCGATAAAGAGATACACTGGAGGCCCATAATGGATGCTGTTGGGAGCACTCCTTCCAACCTGGGGATGTCGGGACAGCATTGGGGGAGTCTTTAAAGATCGGTAGGAGAAAAAATAATGTACGAACTCTCCAACCTACGACAAAAAGTTATTTGGGATAACTACCTGTGAGATTTCGAGGAACAGCAAACCTGATGATTTATTTCTTAGAATCATTGCCCACAGCACTAAAATGCTGTCTCCGTATTACAAAGATAAAGTCCCCATGTTTTTGAAACAGCTGCACTCGTGCCTTTTGTTATGGCAGAGAACCCATCAGGCAAGGCAATATGCAGCATCTCCCCCTGCAGCTCAGGCTTCTGGTAAACTCTTTAGTTCCGTTACTTGTTCCTTGGGAGGCTTGTTAAAAGGGTTATCTGACAAGAAGGATGAAATTAACAGTCACAGTTATCCTTTGGACTGTTTGTGGAATGTATCTAAACTTTGTTCCTATTTCCCACGTGACCCTAAAAGGAAGGGATATATGTTGTGGGACCAGCGAGTGAGCCAAACAGAAGGTCTGGCCTCCAGGCCTAGCTGTGCTATGAGCCCACCACACAATTAAAGTGAATCACTTCACCTCTCAGACTCTATCTCCTCCCTCGTTAAGTTAATGAAGTAGATGGCCTTCACAGTCAACTCCAAGTCTAAAAGTCTATGTGCCCATTCTAACGGAGTACGTTATTCGCAAGACCTGCCTAAATTGGTACCAAAATGATTTCAAAATGTAGCTTTCACTTTAGGAACAAATTTGAGGCATTTTTTAAAAACCTAATAGAAGTTAAGTAAAACGAATACACAGGTGTTTCACTGCTCTTTACCAATAAAAAAATTAAATGTGTGAAGGTGAGAAACCAAAAACTAATGTCTTTACAGTTCAGCTTTCTTCTCTATACATCCACTTCCCTGCTCACACATAATTACATTCCATAAAAGCCTTCTTTCTCCGTCATAAAAAAAAAAAAAAAAAAAAAATGATGAGCCAGGTTTTCTGGTATAAAATCAAAGCCATTTAAGGTTCAAACAAACTTATGAGAAGTTTTTAAGAGAGTTATTTCAGTCGCTAATTAGGACAATTTTAGTTAATTTAGGGCACTTGGGCAGTTTCAGCTTTGAATATTAGCTGAAATATTGTGTGCATAGGCACACAAAGAGTAATGGTTAAATGCAAAACAAAACTAGCAAAAGGAGGAGTTCTTGACCGTCAGGGAGGTTTTTCTTGTTCTTTAATTCCCACAATAGATCAGTTCACCTAGCAGTCAGATCTGCCCCATCACATCATTCCTCATGGGTGAAATTCTCATTCACCCACACAGTCACTCCACACAAAAAAGACATAGAAGCAATGAGGCATGATGAGACTCTGCTAGGACAGTATATCCGGATGCAAGAGGTCATTATTCACAGTAAATAGATAGATTCCGTCCAACAACTTTTTTTTTATTTTTATTTTTTTAACGTTTATTTGTTTTTGAGACAGAGAGAGACAGAGCATGAACGGGGGAGGGGCAGAGAGAGAGGGAGACACAGAATGGGAAGCAGGCTCCAGGCTCTGAGCCATCAGCCCAGAGCCCCACGCGGGGCTTGAACTCACTGACCGTGAGATCGTGACCTGAGCTGAAGTCGGACGCTTAACCGACTGAGCCACCCAGGCGCCCCCCGTCCAACAACTTGATGAGACCACCTTGATTTTTTCCCCCTCATTTGGGGGATTGGGGGAGGGGGAAAGCTCTCCCCAGTTGGGAACTGTCCACAACCTAAAAGGATCTGACAACACAGTGAAAGAGATGTAAAATGTAAAGTCATCACATGATAACTTCACAACGTGGAGAAAGATGTACAGCAACAATACGTGAACACTTCCGGTTTTAAGGTAATTAAAGCATAGCCAAGTTCTTCCAGCAAGGGAAAAAAATGGAAAACCAGCTATTTGAGACAGTGTATGAAGTGACGGTGAGAGAGACAGTATTTCATCCAGAGCTGTGGAAATCTAGGCTCGTGTTCACCAACACCTCCCCTCACAGCCTGCAATCCATCAACCAGCTCCAATTTATTCTTTACACTTAGGATTATGACCAAGTCCATGTACTAAAAGGGGAGAAACCACACAAACATCACACTGAAAGTTTCTCTGCTTTGGGCCAGCAGGAAATTCCAGTTACTTCATTCACTGGGGCTAGTTAAGCTGCTGAAATGAAACCGGTGCTTGGAGAGATCACTACGTCAGGACACAGACTTGATTTTCAGGATTGGAGGAGGTCAGGCAAAGATGAATGGGATTCAGTCTAAACTCAAGGTCAAGGTCCTTTGAATCACAAAGGGCTCGTGGGGTGGGAAGGCAAAATGGCCCGAGCACACACACACACACACCCCTTCACTCAAAGTCTGCATACTTTGATTTGTAGGTAAGAGCGCCGGTACGCGGTAGGCAGAGAGGCGACCAGCAGCCCCAGCGCTCACTGAGATCCCCTGAGGTTGCTACAGAGCCTGCCGGAGTCTCCAGGATTGTAATCATTCTATATCCATACCTATATTGCACCCTGACTTCTCGTATAGCCTACCTTCCCCTGACCCTTTCCCACGACCTTGGCTCCTCCTCTGTCTACAGCGCCCCCGGGTCTCCTCTCTGCCTCCCACACACACACAGAGAAGGACCGGGCAGGGGGGGACGGGCCAGCCCGATTCCCACACTCCGCGCCCACTCGTCCAGAGACCAAGGACCTCCCGGAATCCGAGAGTCTGAGGGCGCCGCACCGGCTGCCACCTGCAGCCGTGCCCGGCCGAGAAGCCGACCCTCGAAGGACGCCAGGGGTCGGGGGCTCCGCGCCGCGGCCCGAGAGCCGACCCGGGGCCGCCAGGGGGCGGGAGAGAGCAGCTGGCCCGGCACCTCCCCACCTCGTTCCCCTCCCCCGACCCGCCGGCCACTCACGGATTTTCACTCGGCGGTGGTCTAGGCGCGCGGCGGCGGCGTGCAGGGCGTCGAGGCGGCGGTGCAGCGCGGCGGTGCGGCGGCCCAGCGCGGCCGCCTGGCCCTCGAGCTCGCCGAAGATGTCCCCCGCGCAGCGCGACAGGTCGGCGAGCTGCGCCAGCAGGCAGACCAGGGCGTGCGAGCTGACCTGCTCCAGCGAGCGGAAGAGCGGCGCGCCCGCGGCCCCGGCCGCCTCGGGCCGGCGCAGCCGCGCGGGCTCCACGGTCCTCTGGTGGAAGGGCATGGCGAGGGGCGGGGGGGCGCGGGTTCGCGGCGCCGCGGGCCGCCCGGGGCGAGCGCAGCCCTCAGTCCACCCCCCGTCGGCGCGGGGCGCGAGTGCGCATCCAACACAAAGGAAAGTCCGGGCAGCGGCGGGGCGCCGAGGGGCTGCCCCGGCGGCTCCTGCCGCGGGGAGGAGGCGAGGCGGGCAGGAAGGACCGACCGACGGACGCGCGGGCGGCCGGGCGGGCGGGGGAGCCCGGGCGGCCGCGGGGAAGGGCTCCGGAGGGTCGCAGCCGCGGCTGCCTGGGGCCCGGCCGCGTCCTCCCACCGCCGGGGTGCGCGGGGCCGCGCGGCGAAAGGAAGTTCAAGGAGCAGCTCCTGGGCGCGGGGCGCGGTGGCCACGGCGGCGAGTGGAGACGGGAGTCCCGCTCAAGTTTGCAGGGAGGCAGGAAAGAGCCGGCGGCTCCTTCCCTCCCTCCCGATTGGAGAGGGAGGAGGAAGCGGGGGAAGTGCCGCCGACACCGGGCGCGAGGGAGGGGAGGCGAAAGAAAGGAAAGGGGGAGGAGAAAAGGGCCGGCCCGGGGAACCACCTGCGGCTCTCGCGGCCGCCGCGCCCCGCGCCTGAGGGGAGGCGGCGGCCCCGCGCCCCAGCGGGGCTCGCCGCGGCGGCCCGGGGCGCACGGTCCGGGGGCTCCCAGCTCGCCGCCCCGCTTCCCTCCAAAGCCCACGGGCGTTTGGGCAGAGCCCTCGCCCGCCCCCGGGGCCCGGCGCGGGGAGGGGTGGAGCGCAGCGCGGGCGCCGCGGAGGCGGAGGCGGAGGCGCCGGGGACGGCGCGGCGAACCCCGCTCGGGCTGCTCACCTGCGCTCCGGCCCGCGGCGGCCGTGAGTCAGGCGCGCCCCGCCGCGCGAGGAACGCCCGGGGCCTCCGAGGGTCCCCCGGGCTCTCCCAGCCCCACCTTGGAAGTCGGCCAAGGCTTCTGGCGGCTTGGGTGGACCCGAAGGAGAACATCATTAAATGGCACAGTGGCCGGGGGGTTCTGTAGCCGACTAGGAGTCCGAGTCCCCATCCGATAAAACCTCTGAGGACCTCTTTTCTGAAGGGCTTCGAGGGAGCTTTTCTTAGCAAGTTGGCTCTCTCTCCTCCCACCGGAAAGGTTCTTGGCTGGGAGTTTCTCCTCCCAAGCCTGGGGGTGGGGAGATTGGGGAGTAGCAGAAGGGGACCAGAACCTGGCAACCTGAATTCGGTGCCTGGAAGATGCTTAAACTAACTGCTATTGACGCGATGATCGGGGGACAGCCCCCTAACTCAGACCTTAGGGTTAGAAGTATTTGAAGAGACTGAGGCCGGATTCCCAAAGCTAAAATCCTACTGGTCTCATCGCTACGTTTGCCCAGAAAAGGAATCTAGGGTCTTGGGTTTCTGCCCCCCCCCCCCCCCCCCCCCGCAACTGACCCACACTGCTGTGCTGTCGGGTTGCAGTTTGGGAACCAGTCTGTCAAAGCTGTGCTTGCTGACTGTACCGCAAAGTGGATTCTTAGGGAGACACGAGGAATGCAAGACAGGCAAGCCTGAGAGAGCAACTTGAGATAAAAATTTAGTGGGCAGAAATGTCTTGGGGTCTTTCCCAATAGAAGCGAGCAGCAGTCTCCTGATCACCCTCTCTGACCACCCTCGGGGTTGTTAGGAGGCACAAAGGAACTACCGCTCTCAGTGACAAAATGGCTTTGAATCCATGAAGCACTGTATAAACGGCAGGTACAGTATAAAGGTGTGCGGGTTCCTCAAGAAGTATTTGCCGGGTGCCTGTTGAGGCATTGGCTAGAGATGCGGTAACGTGCACAACTCGCTGCACCCCTGCTATCATGAGGCTCCCCGTCTAGTGGACCACAAACAACATTTCAAAGTCATGTACCATATAGTTCACCTACCTAAAGTGTACAGTTCAGGGGCACCTGGGTGGCTCAGTCGGTTAAGCTTCTGACTTCAGCTCAGCTCATGATCTCACGGTCCGGGTCCGTGAGTTCGAGCCCCGCGTCGGGCTCTGTGCTGACAGCTCGGAGCCTGGAGCCTGTTTCGAGTTCTGTGTCTCCGTCTCTCTCTGCCTCTCCCCTGCTCACACTCTGTCTCTCAAAAATAAAAATATTAAAAAAAAATCTTTTAAGTGTACAATTCCGTGTTTTTTTTAATATATTCCCAGTGTTATGCAAGCATCGTCGCAAAATCAAATTTAGAACAATTTCTAAATTGTTGTCAGTCGAGTTAAGTGGCAGACTTTGGCTTTGGTCATGATCTCTCGGTTCGTGAGTTTGAGCCCCACATGGGGCCCTGTGCTGTCAGCGCTGAGCCCACTGTGGATCCTCTGTCCCCCTCTCTCTGCCCCTCCTGCCCTCTCAAAAATAAATAAACATTTAAAAAAAAGAACAATTTAATCACCCCTTCATTCTCCCCCTCCCAAACAGTTCTCTTTAGCACTCACTCATCTTTGTTTCTATGTATTTGCCTCTTCTGAACATTTTGTATAAAGGAAATCATAAAATATGTGCTGTGTTGTGTCTGCTCTTGCTTAGCGTATGTTTCGAAGCTCATCCATGTTGTACCATATATCAGAACTTCGATTCTTTTTTATGGATGAGTAATATTCCGCCGTATGGATGTTCCACGTTTTGTTGATTCGTTCATCCATTGAGGGGCATTTGGGTTTCCACTTTTTGGCCATTATGAATACTGTTGTGAACATTCACGTACAAGCTTTTCTGTGCACACGTTTTCAGTTCTGACAAATACATACCGAGGATTCGAACCGCTGCATCCTATGGTAACTACGTTTAACTTTCTGAAGAACAGCCAGACCGTTTTCCAAAGCAGCTGCGCCATTTTACATTCCCACCAGCAGTGTATGAGGGTTCCACTTTCTCCACATCCTGACCAACACTTGTCATTATCTGTCTTTTCCATCATAGCCATCCTAACAGTTGTGAAGTGGTATCTCCTTGTGGTTTTGACTGAGATCTCCCTGAGGGCTAATGATTTTGACATCTTTTCGTGTGCTTTCTGGCCACTTGTTTAAGGAAATAACTTCCATCTGGAGAAGTGGCTGTTCAGATCTGTTGCCCATTTTTAAATTGGGTTGTTGTCTTTTTGTCATTAAGATGTAATAGGTCTTGGGGCGCCTGGGTGGCTCAGTCGGTGGAGCATCCAACTTCGGCTCAGGTCATGATCTTGCAGTCTATGAGTTCAAGCCCCACGTCGGGCTCTGTGCTGATAGCTTAGAGCCTGGAGCCTGCTTTGGATTCTGGGTCTCCCTCTCTCTCTGCCCCTCCCCCACTCATGCTCTGTCTCTCTCTCTCTCTCTCTCTCTGTCAAAAATAAAACATTTTTAAAAATTTATTAAAAAAAGATGTAATAGGTCTTTATGTAGTCTAGATACATGTTGTCTATCATGCATAACCTTTACTGCTCCAATAGTCTTGTGGTTAAACGTTGTTCTTTATGTGTTCGTCCTCATCCCTTGAACTTGTTTCTTAGTCTGGAAAGATGTAGTTTAACCACATAAACTAATATAAAAGGAGCAAGGGCATGTTTGTAAATTTGTAAACCTGAGGCAATATGACTAGATTTTTTTTTTTTTATCAAATGATTTCACTGCTCCAGAAGCTGAACTGAAACTCTATATGTTACCAGAACATCGAATAAATAGGATTCATGGAGAGTATCCATAAGAGCAACTTAAGTTCTATTGCCTACTGTCCCATTAAGAATCCATTCTAGGGGCGCCTGGGTGGCTCAGTCGGTTAAGCGTCCGACTTCGGCTCAGGTCACGACCTCACGGTCCGTGAGTTCGAGCCCCGCGTCGGGCTCTGGGCTGACGGCTCGGAGCCTGGAGCCTGCTTCCGATTCTGTGCCTCCCTCTCTCTCTGCCCCTCCCCCGTTCATGTTCTGTCTCTGTCTCAAAAATAAAAAAATAAAAAAACATTAAAAAAAAAAAAAGAATCCATTCTAGGATGATAGTTCTTCCACTTCACCTGAATGACAGTCCCATAACTATTCTGTTCTCTCGGGTAATAGGAAATCCTACTGTTATTCTAGGAGATAAGACATGATCTCAATTCAGTAATTAAAATTACTTGCCCCATTCCCCAGCAGGGACTTTCTCTGGGCAGAAGTCCGGGCATGGGGCCTTGGGCCTCCCCATCTCACCCTATCCCAGCCAGCTTGCGGACAGTGATATGGAGGGGGATTCATGGAGGGGCAGGGAAGTTTGTACTAGACCAGTGCTCGGACAAAAGGGCGCCACACCCTCTGGGCCTGGTGGATATGTGCATTTTCTGTGAACACTTCCGTGGCCCCTTCCTGGGAAGGCCTAACGATTATTTCCTGAAATAAGGCAATGAATTCTCTTGAACTGCTTATTCGACCTCAGTCTTGGTTTTCCTTCAGTCCACTCCACACAGACTCTTGCCACTGGGGTCCTATGAACCCTCTAGTGGGACCCTTTGGGCAGAATCCCTTTTAAAATGACCCCAGGCTGATCCCCTACTGTGGACCCGACATACCAGGCATATCTACGAGGTTCATGGTTAAAAGGTAGAACATTCACCAGCCAGGCATAGCCCTCTCTCTACTCAGCTGCCATAGAATGTAGAAATTTCCTCAGGTGGAAGTCTAGCACCCACCCACTGTTGGCCAGCAAAATGTGCCAGGCGCTCAGAGGTCCCGAGGAACCCCCTCCTCACTGGGCTTGGTATTAGATGCCAGTGTCCTTGCCCACTGTGGAGGAGGAGGAGGAGGGAAGAGAAGGCAGAACTCCCAGTGCAGCTCTATCCAAACAAAATCTCCCCAATCTTCAGCCACCTCACTCTCAGACCCTCTGTATGAATGAGAATCTAGACAGCCCTCCACCATTTGCTTTGAGATTTCCACGTTGTGCTCTTCATCACTACTCATTCTGGCATCCAGTATCTGTCTTTTCCTGGTGCATCAGTCACAACTTACCATTTAACATTCTGGAAGGTAAGAGAACAAAACATTATGCTAATTTATCCCGAGAAGAATTGAATGCCAGCTACTAAAGGGAGGTGGGAAAAGAAAACAGTTTGGAAGAGAAGAGGTTTGGTGTGACCTGCCTTTAGAGTGTCTGATGGGCAGGAAAAGATCTGAGGGGGGACTCCACAGAGGAATTGGGGGCCGCGGAGGTGACGCTTAACAGTCATGAGAAGAGATGTCCCAAGAGCTGATAGGTGAGTGTAATGAGCCATGAACAGAGAGCCAAGGTCCAAGTGAGGGAAAGCCCCCAGCCAGAGGGCAAGAGAGGAAAGAAGCATTGAAGGAAACAGGGAAGGAGGAGATCTGAGGGGTGATTCACCAATGCGAAGGGTAGAGGGGCATAAGGGTGGAAATGCGAGGGAGGCGTTTCTGGCAACCCCCAAAAGAGTGATTACATTATGACAGTAAGGACAAAAGCCAGATCTCAGGCATATGAATAGAGAGGGTATACATGTGATAGAACTAGAACATTCATGGAGAAAACTGCCTGAAGAGAAGCTCAAAAACTGGTTAGATGAAGCAGTATTATTAATATATATATATATATATATATATATATACATATATATATATATATATATGTATATATATATCTCCCCTCACAATGGTACTTGAAAACCAGATATGGCTGAAACTGCTTACTCTGTTGGGCCATCCTTCCTCTTTCTGCCGACAGGACTTAACTTGTTTACCAGTATGTCCGGCCTCTTGACATCAGTCATAATTTATCTAGCCCTTTCTGTGTTGACAGTGATTAGTCAGGTGTGGCCCAGTTCTAAGCCAACGAGTTGTAGAGAGAATCAGGAGGCTTCAGCAAATATTTACCTCCCTAATGAGAGGAGGTGGAGAGGAGAAAGGCCGTCTCATTCTCATCTCTGGTCAGACCCCCGCCTTGCTGCCTTTGGATGCACTCGAGTGAGGATGGGGTGTCTGGGGCTTCGGCAGGATCTTGAGACCAGGAGGGGCAGACCAGAAGAATCAAAGCCATCGTGCAGATGCTGAGCTTACCCCACAAGGATGACTACACGTGCTTGTGACGTAGAAATCCCTGTGGTCCGGGGATCAGGAGCATTAATTAGCATTGCCTGGGAGTTTGCAAGAAATACAGACTCTCGGGGCCCACCCCAGGCCAACTAAATGAAGATCTATATTTTAACAAGTTCCCCCAATGATTCAGATGTATTTTACAGTTTGAGAAGCACTAGCTTAAACTTCTATTGGATGGGTTTTTCTGTTACTTACAGTTGGATACATAGGAATTTATAAGGTGAAGAAGTAAGTCATCAAAGGATTGAAGATTCTGAAGAGATTTAGATGGATATGGAAAGATGAGACCAAGAATAAAAGTGAAGTTGCCCCATGGCCCGGGTCTCAGTAAAGACAGCAAACTCATGTTTGCAGTGGATGTAATAGGCAATGGTGAGGAGTTTCTTAGCAACTCAACAAGTGGTGAATACAGGAACTACCAGAGGAGGGCTCAGGGAAGTTGGACAGCTTGGGTAAGGAGTGGACCCCATGTACACAGATCTACCCTCTGCACCCTAAAACCCCGGAACAGAGATAGTGGATGGCTCCAGATCAATGTAGTGTGAACATTGGCCAAGTAGCATGGGGCTGGGGTGGCCAAGGTAATGGCGAGGGTCATCATCAAAAGGCTGACTATGGAGTACAAGGTGGATTAAACAGTGTAAGTAAATGACCTAAATACAACAGCAAAGCTTCACATACAATCTGGGGAAGGCCCGAGAGAATGTTCAGTGGTTATGAAGGAGTAGAAGAAAAAATAGGCAAGAGCATGGTGACTAGAAGGAGGGGCACCGGGGGCACCTGGGTGGCTCAGTCATTTGAGTGTATGACTTCGGCTCAGGTCACGATCTCGTGGTTCGTGGGTTCAAGCCCCACGTCGGGCTCTGTGCTGACAGCTCAGAGCCTAGAGCCTGCTTTGGATTCTGTATCTGCCTCTCTCTCTGCCTCTCCCTCGCATGTGCTCTTTCTCAAAAATAAAAATAAAACATTAAGAAGGAGGGGCACCAAATTTGAAATCTCAGAGATTAAGCAATGACTTATGATTATGTGAATTTAAAATAGAAATGTTCTTGGGGCACCTGGGTGGCCCAGTCAGTTAAGTGTCTGACTTCGGCTCAGGTCATGATCTCATGGTTTGTGGCTTCAAGCCCCACGTCGGGCTCTGTGCTGACAGCTCAGAGCCTGGAGCCCTCTTCCGATTCTGTGTCTCCCTCTCTCTCTGCTCCTTCCCCACTCGTGCTCTGTCTCTCTCAGTCTTTCAAAGATAAATAAATGTTAAAAAAAAATGTAAAGAAACATTCTTAATGAGAAAGAAAAGTTCAGCAACCAACCAGGGGATGTGTGGTTAATGTATTCTTGATAATTATCCAAAAGGTAAAAATTAAAGTCTACCTTTAATAGAAACAAAGTACTCTTCCCATTTGAAATGAAATACTTTCTATAGTGCTCAATAAATTTTTTTCCTATCATATTCAGTAAATCTTACCAAATGTGACTCAAACTTTAAATGATAATGGATGTAGGAATTCACCTCAGGGGCTTAGGATAAAAACTGACTATATTAGTTTCCTCAGGCTGCCATAATGAATTACCACAAACTGGGTGGCCTAAAACGACAGAAATGTATTGTCACACTGTTCTGGAAGACAGAAGTCTGAAATTAAGGTGTCAGCAGGACTCTGTTCCCTCTGAAACCTGTCAAGGAGAATCCTTCCTTGTCTCTCCTAGTTTCTGGTATTTGCCAACAATCTTTGGTGTTCTTTGGCTTATGGGTACATGCATCATTCCAATCTCTGCCCCTATTTTCACACGGCCATGTTCTTCCCCAATGTCTCTGTCTCTGTGTCTCTCCTCTTCTAATAAGGATGCCAATCTTATTGGATTAAGCACCCCCCCCCCCCACTCCAGGAAAACTCCATTTTAACCTAGTACATGTGCCAATATCCTGCTTGCAAATAAGGTCGCACTCTGAGTTACTGGGGGAGAGGTCTTCAACATATCTTTTTAAGGGAAAAACTTAACAGCAAAGCTTTACTGGGTCAGTAAAAAGCAAAGTGTTACTGGGTCAGTAACACTAACCCAGTGAGACCAACTGTTTGGGGTTAATTCCTTAAATAAAGAGATACTTCGTGCCCAGATTATTAGAGGCCAAAACCCCACAATGGCACATTACTCCCAGTTCCTGGTTCTGGACCTCTCTGAGTAAGTAAGGACAGTGGGTGCCAAGGAAGGGTGATGGGGTAGCAAACACCACACAGCGCTGGTGTTCTGGGCTCTGCTCACATCACTCTTGTGGCGGTCACCCCTCCTTCTCACTCTATATCCCCGCAAGGGATTGGGTTCTACCCACATCTCTGTTAATCTCTGTTCAAGAGTCCTCAAGAGCTGAGAAGCCAGTAAGGTAGCCCAGCAGCCCTAGGCTACATCCGAATGTGAAATCAAGACAGGCACTCCCCATTCGCATTTTTTCATTGACATACCTGAAGAAAGAATAGAGAGAAATCCTACTAAATCAGTTCTAAGACCACAGTTGTAGAGGTCTGTATATTTTGTAAAGACTCCCAAAATGAGTGGGAAATAAAATAAGAAGTTCTGATAGAGTATATAGTATTTTCCACCTTTTGGACATATAGTACAAATTGTTATTGTGTTAAAAGTCTAATGGTTGCTATATTGTTAGTATTATCTTTACCCAGCAGGGGGGGAATGCAACAAAGTATCATGGTGTCAGAAAGATACACCAGGCACTGTGGCATGTAGCATTCTGCCCAGGAACTACTCTAGTTTAAGTGCAGGATTTGCCAAGTGGTAGAAATTTCAGTCTAGCTAGTCTGGAGACTTGTAGAAACCAAAAAAAAAAAAACAAAAACAAAAAAACAAAAAAACAAAAAACAAACAAAAAAAACCCAAAAAACAAAACAAACAAAAAAAAAAAACCCCAAACTTTTCTGCTTTTAAGAGACACTGGCAGGCAAGTGGTAATTTCCCCAAAATTAAAAGTGACACTGGTCTTTGACGAGCCAGAGATCTTCAAGTGCAAATCTGATTGTGTTCCTCCTCAGCTCAAAAACCTTCAAAGCCTTTTCATTATCTGTAGGATTATCTTTAAGGAGGATCATAAAGTCCAGACGGTGCTCTCCCTATCTTTCTCCAGCCTGATTTCCTGCCTGCTCAGACTATGTTTTCTTCAGTGAGAACATTCTTATCCTCTCTCTCTCTATCTCTCCCTCTCCTCTGATATTTTCTTCTTCATAGTTAATTTGACTCCCTCTTCAGATTATGATTCCAACGTCACTTTCTTGACAAAATCTGCCCTTGCTTCCCAGCTCCCCAGCCAGATCAGGTCTCCCTGTGATAGGTCACTATACTTCTTGAACATAAGACAGTTTGTACTTATATATTTATGTGACTTTTAAATTATTATCTACATAAGAGCCCGGAAAGGAAATATATCAACTCAGATCGTTCGATTAAGAATATTTAACAAAGAGACAGTGCACAGAAGTGTGAGTATGTTAAGAATATGCCAATATCCCGGGTGGCTCAGGAGGTTAAGCACCTGTCTCTCGACTTCGGCTCAGGTCATGATCTCACAGTTCGTGGGTTTGAACCCTGCATTGGGCTCTGTGTGGAGAGCACAGAGCCTGCTTGGCATGCTCTGTCTCTTCTCTCTCTCTGCCTTTCCCCCCACTCATGCTCCCGCTCTCTCACTCTCACTCTCTGTCTTCTCTCTCTCAAAAATAAATAAACTTAAAAAAAAAAAAAAAAAAAGAGTGCCAACAATAGATGGCTGAGACACCCAAGGACCAGTAATAGTGGGAAGCCTTTAGGACCTTTTAGTCTGAAGGGTAGTCTGAAGGGTCCTTTAGTCTCCCAGGACTGAAGTCATCCGCCTGCCGTTCAAAGTACCAGTGGCCAACAGGCATTAGCCAAATCCCTCTCTGGGACCTGTCCTCCACTAAAATGAACTTCCTCACTGAAGACATGCTCTCCCCCCACCCTACCCAGCAACCACATCAATGACTGATCTACACAGATGTAAAGGTCTAGCCCACTTGGCCCAAGTCGAGACAACTAACTGCAGGGCCATCCCAGCTCACTCTGCCCAATCCTGTGTTCCTCTCTTCCGTACCCCAAGTAGTAACCCCAAAAGCACTCCCCAGGAAACCTCTCACAGGCAGAGTATCAGAGTCTGTTTTCCACAGAACCTGACCTGGAAAAGGGTCAAAGGAAGAAAGTGTTACCCAAGCACTGTGAGGCCTGGTACCACGGAGAAGATGATCTCCTCTAAAAGACGAAGCACAGGGGCACCTGGGTGGCTCAGTCGGGTAAGCATCTGACTCTTGATTTTCAGTTCGAATCTCAAGGTTCGTGAGTGCGAGCCCCGCGTCGGGCTCCGTGCTGACAGCTCGGAGCCTGGAGCCTGCTTCGGATTCTGTGTCTCCCTCTCTCTCTGCCCCTTCCCTGCTAGCTCTCTCTCTCTCTCTCAAAAAAAAAAACCACACTTAAAAATTTTTAATAAAATAAATAAAAATAAAAAGTGAAGTGTGTTCACTGCAGAAAAAAAAAAAATGTAGCACTTAAGCAGGGAAAGAGTGGGGAAGAGCTATCCCAACCTCTCCCGTCCCACTTGTCTGTCTTGCCTGTGGTTCACACTGCTGGAAGCCACTGGAGGGTGGGGATCTGAGTCCCAGGGTCAGACAGATGAGAGAATAGATGACGGGAGAGAGGAGCAGGCACAAATAGAGGCTCACAAGAACAGTTCACAAGTTTTGCCTCTTAGCACCTATTTTCGCTCTTCGCTCAGATGGGAAGACTCTGATCCCCCCACATGTGGGAAACACCTTGAGCTACTGTCAGTCAGAGGTCGTGTCAGTTCAGTCACATTCTGAGAAGGACCGAAACTGTAATCATAACTCCCTTCACGACTGCACACAGGGCAGCTCCCACAGGAAAGTGGGAGACTAAAGGAAAAAATCAATTAGCGTAAGTTAGGCACCCACCTCTGTAACTAGTCTTGACATCAGAGCTGATAATCACAGCTCCCTTCTTCTGCCAGGTTCTCTTTACTCTTGGTCAGCACTGGTTGGGGTGACCCAGACCTTTATTCCCGCAGGTTCTGAGTCCTGAGGACAACAATTTTCCATTGACGGTTTTGCGAAGCAACAACCAAATTTCGCCTTAGTAAGCAACCAACACATCCCGTGGCAGGAGGAGCCTCGAATAACCAAGCGGGTAGTCTTAGCTTCCAAATCAATGGAACCGTGGCTGTGTTCTTGAGCAGAACGTAAGCTTTTTTCTCCCTTGTGAACAGGAGCTTCCAATGAAAAGCCACTTGGCAAGGGGAACTGAGAGGTGCCACACGGGAATCAGCTGTGGTGAGCGTGACAGAGAGAGAATAAATAGAAAATGACCAGCACGATAAGAAGATGAGAGAAGACGTGGCTCCCACCAGGGACCAGGGAAAGTAAAGGTCAGGAGAAGGGGCGTCCCAACTCTCTTAGATGTGGAAGAGATCGAAGACAACTCCTGAATATATAACAAGTTACAAATAAAAATAACTATACCCCTTGGTAGATGATCCAGCAAGTAGTTAGAAATAGAACCTAATGCTCAAGTGAGAAGAACAGGCTGGAAAATACGCTTTGGAGGGGTGGTCATAGGAGTCGTTAAGTGAAACTCAGGAGGGGGATGAGATTCAGATTTGACAAACATTTATTGACCATCCTCCTGGAGATTTCCAGTCATCATTCTCACAACAGTGTTGCATAATAAGTGGAACTGTCTCCAGTTCTGGCATGAGAAAACAGAATTAGAAAGATTAAGTGACTTTCTCAAAATTGCACTGAGGCAAAGAGCCTGGGTCCCTAGGGATCTCACCAAGGGAGAGAGAACAGACAGGGAGTTGTATTTCTGAGCACTTCTTATGCACGAGGGATTGCGCTAGGCATTTCGTTCATATTATCTCACTTAACCCTCACGCAATCTGACGCTCCGTTTTATCGCACCCATTTTACCCATGAGGAAACAGAGATGCTCCATGGAGTTAAGTACCTTGCCCGAGATCACAAAATTAGGGAGAACAGAGTCAGAGTCTGAAGCCAGGTCAGGCGCCAAAGTCTGTAACTGTTCAACTGTATCACACTGCCAGGGGGCACAGAACACATTTAAGTGTTGAGAGAAGAAAAAAGATCCAAGAAAGAAACAGAAAAGAATTCCTCAAAAAAGCATGAGGAAATCCCCAAATAACCTAGTATCTTGGAAGGCGACGAAGGGGAGGAGTTTTTCACTGGCAGAGCCCGTGATGTCATGGAAAGTGCAGTGAATTCTAGCTCCAGAAGTGCTCCAAATGGGCTGTGAGACCCTACACCAATCTCTTAGCTTATCTGGGCTTTATTCCCTCAAGATAAAAAGTGCGGAGGCTTTTACTTTACCTACAAATTTACCTATATTCATACTCATCATTAGCTCATGTCCAGGCAGATGTTCTACCTGCCTGTGCTTAGGATTCCACCCCTTCCTGCACCCTCCAACACCTTGCTGCTACAATTACCCCCTTCTTTCTACCTTTGATCTCTCTCTCCATTTGCCACTTCAGCACTTAAAACATACCCAAGTCTCTGTCATCAAAAGATTAAACCCCTTACCTTCATCCTGATTCCCTATATAATTAGCCACCCGCACCCCCCCTTCTCTTTCCCTTCATAGTCAGGCTTCTAGAAAAGTCTGCATTCATAGCATCCAGGTCCACAAACCAAGCCACTGCAATCTGCTTTCCCACCCCTCCTGCCTCTGAAATGGTTCTGCTGATGTCACTTCCTGCTCACTCTGCCCCTTGACTCTATGCTGCCTCTCACATTATTGGTCACTCCCATTTTCCTGCAACTGTTCCTGGGTTTTCTGTCATGCTGTTCCTTACTCATTCTATATCATATTTTGCTACCTTGGGGAACCAGAGCTATGAACACACTCTTCAGAAAATGCATATACACAGAAAATGCAGCCTTTATCTTCCTAAACCACCAAAGCCAACACACAGATCCTCAAGAAGCTGATGGACTTCGATTCCTACAGGCCTCCTGAGCAACTCAACCATGCCTATGACTTCAGTATCGCTTCCTACCTAACTCTTTATATCTTCAACCAGGGTTGACAACTCAGCTCTTACCACTCACCAGCTGTGTGGCTTTAGGACAAGTAGTTCACCTGTCATATCTCCGTTCCTCGTCTGTAAAACAGAGATCAAAATAGAATAATCCTGATACGAATGTTGTGAGTTACAACATGTAAAATTCTTCAGGCGTTGCCTAGTACCATGATTAGTAATTAATAAATTCTTGTTACATAACTAGATCTCTCGACCTCCCTCCATCCTCTAAGTCAATTTACTCAACTGATAAAGAATATTTCAACCTGAAATTCCCACGTAAATGTCCAAAACTGAGCTCATCTACTCCACCACCCCTCAGCACCTGTAATACCTGGACTAATCTTTACAGCACGCCAGAATCATGAACAGAATAGCAGTGACTTATCTATCAATGATTTGTCTATCTATCAATTATTTTGTATCTATCAATTATTTTTTTCAATATTATATGTTTTAAGTAATCTCTACACCCAACGTGGGGCTCGAACTCACGACCCTAATATCAAGAGTCATGTGCCCTACCAACTGAGCCAGTCAGGTGCCTCTATCCATCAACATTTTTGAGATAGAGTTGGTCAACTGCTACAAATCTGCCTCCCCATTTGTATCCCTCCATCTTGTCTATGTGGAAGTCTATCAAATGTCTTACTGAAATCATGTCGCCATTCTTTTGTTCTATAAGCAACCATCACAAGAACTATTGAAGGACCTGTGATTCAGAGAGGAAAATAGCTATAGAAAATTAAAGGCAGAAAAAAGAAAAAAATCTTTAAAAGCTCAATCAGAGCAGTTAGATACAAATCTTTTACCGTTATTCAACATATGAAGTTTACAAAGAACAATGAATGGCAAAGATAAAAAGAAAACCTGAATCAGGGGGAGCCTGGGTGGCTCAGTCCTTTAGGCGTCAGACTCTCGTTTTGGCTCAGGTCATGATCTCCCAGTTCATGAGATCCGGCCCTGCCCTGGGCTCCACACTGACAGTGCAGAGCCTGCTTGGGATTCTCTCTCTCCCTCTCTCTCTGCCTGCCCCCCCCCCACCTCACATGCTCTCTCTGTCTCTTTCAAAATAAATAAACTTAAAAAAAATTTTTTTTAAAGAAAGAAAACCTGAATCAAAACCACTTCTCTTAACCAATTTCTCCAACACCTTATTATGAAGGAATTGGAAATACCAGTATTATACTAACATGTATTATTTTTAGCATGTTGCTTCCATATTTATAGTTTGCGTAACTGTTTAGTAATCCATATTGGATCCTTTCCATAGTATGGATTACTCCCTGCAAAGCTGTTCTTACTCAGCAATTTTTGAAAACTCAGCTGGCCTTTGTCAACAGATAATACAAGAAACAGCTTATAAACTAATTATTTTGTTTGCTTTGAACATTGTTTACAATAGTTTCACTTGAAAAATTCCTTTTAAACATGTTATGAAAGTTTTGTTTCCCAGAAGTAATGTTTTGTCTCTCGTGGTTAATTAAAATTTTGTAAATGACCATAGTTTCCTTTTCACTTTGGTTTCCATGAAATTTCAAGACGAATTTACTATTCTACTGTAGCGTCTATGTTCTCCTGGCCAGTATATATGTCTTCTATTTGACTTCAATACCACCACCACAATGATTAATCTTCTACTCTATTTTCCATGGCCACCATTTTTTTAAGTTTATTTATTTAGAGAGACAGAGAGAGAGACGGAGAGAGAGAGAGAGCAGCACAGAGCGCAAGTTGGACTCAACGTTATGAACTGTGAGATCGTGACCTGGGCTGAAATCAAGAGTCAGAAGCTTAACTAACTGAGCCACCCAGGTGTCCATGGCCATAGTTTTAAAAACATTGTATTTATTTCCTTTTTTACATGTCTACCTAGTGAGCTGCCTCAAATCCTTGGTTGAAAAGGTGAGGTGTGCATTAATTTTAGATTAGTTATAAATTAATTGCTTAATACGGGTGCCATCATTCCGTTAACCCCTCTTACTATTTTTAATGTTCTAAGGTCATGAATAGTGTTTATGCGTCATCAAGGGGAGGTGCCTGAACCAAATGAGCCCACCTGGCAACTGCAGTGACCACCCACTGCCCGCACTGCCCAGACCAAACATGTCCCGCCCCACGTGGGTGTGCCAAGTCACCTCAACCATACAGTGGACCTCTCTCTTATCCAGTGTCCATGCACCAAATGTGGTTTCGTGAGATGATAAGGTGACTCAGATGAATTTATTATTCAATAGATCCATCATTTTCCTTCTCCAATTTCTAATTGAGGATCCTAACTCCATGCCTCTTACCTCTCCTTCCTCCCTCTTCTGGCCATTTAATGATTTCATTCTTCATTTTCAAAAAGAAGAAACGGATACAAAACATGAACGAACGCTACGCTGTTAAAGCTGTGTACCTGAGGCAAGAAAGAATTCAGAGACCGGTTCCCTCTAGTCAAAAGGAAAATGAAGGACATTCTTTTCTCATTTCAGGAAGCTCTGAAACAAAGTTTCTTCTAGAATTATCTGCAGAAATCTCTTGCATTTCCCACATGGAGTAAATATCTAAATTGTCTACCTCTTTTGATCATGGAGTTCTAAGCAAGACATGGTCAGGAAAACTGACCTTTCTCAGTACAGAGAAGTTATTTTAAGTTTAGGCTCCTTGATTTACTCTTTTTTTCTTTTTCTTTTCCACCCCTAGTGAAACCTAATATATGTATGTATATAACATTCTTTAAGGAAGTAACTATGTAGATACAAGGAAGATGTAATTCTCTTACTTAGTAAGAGTCTCCAGGAGAAAAATCTACAATGAGGGAAAAGATGCTTTCAGAGATGTATAATCCTTTGCTTTCATTTTTCTCACATCTTGTGAAAGGGCTACTTGTAATTCTACCTACTTCCATTGAAAACTGCAAAATGTTAGAATTTTTAATTGTTTTATCATACTTCAATAAACAAACATGGTAAGGGAACACTGTCAGTAACAGAATAGTTCATCACCTTGTGCAGGTGATTGATCATTTGTACTATTTGCCCGTCCCAAGAACTGAACCCAAAGAGATTCTTAATTAATTTGGGAAACTGGAACATTCTCAGAAATTTCCACAATAATATATCTTAGTCATAGGTGACTTTACTATGGAGGCAATGAAGCTGAAGCCTCAGGGCCTCTTTACTGGATTTTTCCTAAGCCCCGTAAGGGGACCTTAATGTGTCCACAGAGTCACATATTTTTGTGATATTTGCAAAGTCAATTGTTTGGTATTCTTTTTTTTTTTTTTTCTCAGAAAAGGACTCCAAAATTACATAAGCTTTGGACTGCATAAAATCTGGATGTATGCCTCATCTCAATGAAAAGCATTTTAGCAGTTTATTTTTCTCCACAGTAAGACTGTAACTATAGCAAACCGGCTCTCTTCTGTAAAATATTGTTTTAAGTGCATACGATGGAGAAAGAATGTGTGCCTATTTGGGTCATTTAAATTAGGCCGTTTAAAAAGTAATATGGAAATGCAATTTGGAAAACAGTGCCTTCTTACTATTCAAATAACTCCAACTGTAATTTCAAGAATTAAGTTTTAACTTCTATTAATCATTTGGCCATAACTCATGTTTCCCAATAAACTAGGAAAACTTGGCAATAATTCAATATACAATTAAGATTTTATAAACAGAACTGATTTTTTTTAAGTTTGTGCCCATAAAAAGTTGAAATAATATGTCGTCCCCAGATCTCCCTATCTAAACAAAGTATATTAAGAAAAATAAAATCAACCATTAAAAATTGTATGTCCATTATAACCTGTGGGTTGTAATATGGGAGACTAAAGTTTTCTCAAATAAGAATGTTTACAACACATGAGCATCTTTCATCAAAGAGCCCTCTTTCTGCAGTTTAAATCCTAACCTATACCTCCTGATCTTACCCACAAGGAAGTTGAAGAAAAAGGTAGTTTATAAGACAGCTTAGTACCCAAGACCACCTAGATTTTTGTGAGCCATAGTCAACACCTCAAATTATACTGAGAAACAGACAGGCAGGCAAGGGGAAATGTGGAGTGCAATTCTGAACAAGTTATAATTTCATTCCTTGTGGCATGTGCCCCTTAGCTCAATGTCACATGATCTGTGGCTCCTGGTGGCCTCTTAGAGCGAGTTGCAGGCATCCAGCCTAATGCTCACAAAGGCCACCTGACACAGTACCCTCAAGACTGTCACCCACAGTAGGTGCTCACCCCTAAATACCTGTTGGTGATATCCCATGATGACTATGGCAAGCCAATACTGAGGATCTATTTGACCTTGCCCACAGCTCCCACCTAGGTCAACTTCTGTGCCCTCCCACAAAGTCTCTTAGATTTGAACTCCGGTGCTGATTCCATAGTTGAAATAAAAGTCTCAAAGATTGATTTTTGCACTTCAAGAGTGAAGAGATTTGGTCAAGGACAAGTGTCTCAGCTTCAGGGTAGGGAGGAAGAAGGCTCACAATTCCAGAAAGTGTCCTGATATCAGAGTTACAACAGTGCCTTTCTGCTTTAAAAGTGACCAACATTTTTTTTTTAATGTTTATTTATTTATTTTCAGAGAAAGAGAGAGCATGAGTAGGGGAGGGGCAGAGAGAGAGAGAGAGAGAGAGAGAGAGAGAGTCTCAAGCAGGCTCCGTACTATCAGTGCAGAGCCTGACTCGGGGCTCAATTCCATGAACCATGAGATCATGACTTGAGACAAAACCAAGAGTTGGACTCTTAATGAATGAGGCACCCCAAAAGTGACTGACATTTTTGAGGTACATACAATGTGCTGGGCATTAGGCCATTGTCTATACATGCATGGGCTATACATGCATTATCTCATTTAAATAACTACTAACAGGCCTATGAAGGAGGTTTTCTTTTTTTTTTCTTTTTATTTATTTATTATTTTTTTTTTTTTCCTGAGACAGAGAGAGACAGAGCATGACTGGGGGAGGGGTAAAGAGAGAGGGAGACACAGAATCAGAAGCAGCCTCTAGGCTCTGAGCTGTCAGCACAGAGCCCGACACGGGGCTCAAACTCACAAACTGTGAGATCATGACCTGAACCGAAGTCGATCGCTCAACCGACTGAGCCACCTAGGCGCGCCTGAAGGAGGTTTTCTTATCACTGCCACTTTACAGGTAAGGAAATGGATTCAAAGGGGTGGTGTAACAGTGAATAGCTAGCAAGTGAAGGAGAACTTTTGGATTAATTAATTATTTACTTAAAGTAATTCCTAAACCCAACGTGGGGCTTGACCTCACAACCCCAAGACTGAGTCATATGCTCTCCCAACTGAGCCAGCCAGGCACCCCCAAAATTCTTGATTTAAACTCAGCCTGTCTTAATCAAGACCTTAGTTTTGAAGACATTGCTAATGTGTCCCAATGTTTGAAACAGGAATTCCTGGCAATCTGTGACAGGATTTTATTTGGGACACAGATGCTTCCATTAAATATCGAGAAAGTCATGTTCTTTTGAAAGTCTTTAAGTCCTTCTTTTCCTATCAAGGAGAAGGGTTCAGTTTTGTGCTAAATTGTCACCATCTCGCTAACCCCTGGTCCTCTGCTTTTGTGAACAAGGAGCCCAAACCACAGTCTCAGCCCTCGGCGGGCAGTGGTATGTAGCTGGAATTGAACAAGTATTTTCATGGTGTTTACTTTCATACACTTTACGTTTACGGAGTGTAATGTGGGTTTTTCATCATGTAGTAAAACAAATTTTCTTTTTCAGTAAACATATATAGTGATCATGTTAAAGAAAAATATTAGGTAAATGTAATGATCAGCTTTATGGCTAGGCTATAGTCCCTAGTGATCTCATCAAACACTAATCTAGGTGTTGCTATGAAGGTATTTCGTAGATGTGACTAACATCCATAATCACTAGATTTATGTAAGGGGTTATTCTGGATTATCCGGCTGGGCCTAATGTAATCACAAGGGTCCTTAAGAGAGAAAAGAGGGAATAAAGAGAACCAGAGAAGGAGCTGTGAGGACAGAAGGGATACAGCTACAAGCCAAGGGATGTGGGCAGAAAAAGGCAGAGAATGGATTTTTCTCTTAGAGCCTCCCCAAAGGACGCAGCCCTCTGGACACCTTGACTTTAGCCCAGCGAAACTGATTTTAGACTTGTGAACCTCCAGAACTGTAGGAGAATAAATTTGTGTTGTTTTAAGCCACTTAGTTGGTGGTATTTCTTTACAGTGGTAACAGAAAACTAACACACTAGTCTATGATGTTTGCTAGGTCTCAAACAGCAAGAGTTAGCCTTTTTACAACACCTGCCTAGAAACTCTAGGGTCAGACTGTTTATTAACTGACTTGGAGAGGGGACGCCTGGCTGGCTCAGTCAGTAGAGCATGTGACTCTGGATCTCAGGGTTGTAAGTCCAAGCCCTATGATGGGTATAGAGATGACAATAATAATAATAATAATGAGAAGAGCACTCTTCTCCCTAAATTTTCAATATGTTAGTTTATGCCTGCTAAAATGTTATTGGTGCATAGTAGGTGCCTGGGTCACCACTAGGAAGCAGTCTTAGGACTAAAGGTTTGTTGCTTCTCAACGAACTGCTCGACAGACTCCCAGGCCTTTTGACCCTCTGCTCTTATTGTGAATTTCTTAACCATCTTTAGGTCTGACCACCCAGTAGCTATAACCTTTTGATATGCCACTGGCCTAGAAATTGTTCTCCTTCCTGATTTCTGACTTCTCATTTAACTTAAACTTCTTATTTTGTCCTAATCTCTGTTTCATGATCTAGTGGCTGGTTTCATTCTCGCCTGGATCTTCAATGGGTACATGAACCTTATGCATTACTCAAGTACACTGTTTAACCCATCGCAAGAATTGACTTCTGGTCATGAACTAGGCCTTTTTTATGGACCTCAAATTCAGAAGAAAAAGACTCCTTTTCTGGGGCGCCTGGGAAGCTCAGTCAGTTGAGCATCCAACTCTTGATTTCAGCTCAGGTCATGATCTCACGGTTAGTGAGTTTGAGCCCTGCGCAGGGCTCCACACTCACAGCACATTCTCTCTCCCTTTTTCTCTGCCTCTCCCCTGCTTGTGCTCTCTCTCAAGATAAATAAACATTAAAAATAAATAAATAAGGGGAGCCTGTGTGGCTTAGTCAGTTGAGCGACTGACTCTTGATTTTGGCTCAGGTCTTAATCTCACAGTTTGTGAGTTTGAGCCCCACGTTGGGCTCCGAGCTGGCAGTGTGGAGCCTGCTTGGGACTCTCTCTCTCTCCTCTTCTTGCTCTCTGCCCCTCCCCCACTTGTGTGCACGCTCTTTCTCTCTCTCAGAATAAACTTTACGAATAAATAAGTAAACTTTAAAAATGAATTTTTTCTAGTGTAGACCCATAGCTTATTTTTAAACAGTATCTTAAAATAATAAATGTAAAAAAAAATTTAATTGCATAGTACAAAAAGGTATTGAGCTTATTTTGAACCCCAGTTCCATTCTCCAGACGCAGGTGTGTGTGTGTGTGTGTGTGTGCGTGTGTGTGTGTGTAAGACAGATAGGGAGAGAGAGAGAGGGAAAGTTATTCTTCCAGATGCATATGCATGCAAGGTTAGGTCTGTGTAGACTTGAATAGCAGTAGTATTCTGTACACTGTTTTCCACATTGACTTTTTTTTTTACAAACATATAATAATAATACTTCTTAGGGTTGTTGTGAGGATTAATCAATTAATCCTTAGGGGCGCCTGGGTGCCTCAGTCGGTTAAGCGGCCGACTTCAGCTCAGGTCATGAGCTTGTGGTCCGTGAGTTCGAGGCCCGCGTCAGACTCTGTGCTGACAGCTCAGAGCCTGGAGCCTGTTTTGGATTCTGTGTCTCCCTCTCTCTGACCCTCCCCCGTTCATGCTCTGTCTCTCTCTGTCTCAAAAATAAATAAATGTTAAAAAAAATTTTTTTTAAAAATCCTTAATTCATCCTTGAGCACTAATTTTGTTCAATAAAATACATAGATTCTCTTTAAAAACAAAATGTCTAAGGTTCTAAAGGATGTTACTTAAAATTAAAGAATCTACTCAGTCAGTAATTTTTATTATTTCAAGTATTTTTATTATTTTTAAGTATTATTTATCTCTGTAAATAATAGTTAATAAGCATATTTTATACTCCTATAATCGATATGAACTTGTAATTTTGTTTGTTTTTCAAAAAAATACTTACGTGGAGCTTTTCATTAATGACTCAGCCTATAAACTTGTAACTGTATATATTTTCTAACAGGCATGTAAGTCACAGTTTGTGTAACCTTTTCCTTGATGTTGAACATTTGTGTTATTTCTAGCCTTTTGTTATAATATATAGCGCTAGTAAAATTAAAAAATCTTAAAATGGAGAGAGATTTTAGAAATAGTTCCTTAACACAGGTATATCCTATGACATTCCATATTACCTGGGTTCTGCTTAATACATCTAGCAAAACTGACTGTTTCATGGAAAAGCCCATTCCATTTTTTCCATTTTGAACCGTTCCAATACAAAGTTCTGTATCTTTAACTCCATTTTTCCTTGTCCAGGCCTCATTCAAGCCCATCCTGTATTTGCAGTCTGGACTCCAGACCTGAGGTCAAGACTCTCACCCTGTGCCCTAACCCACAGGCACCCATTATCCATCAACAACACGAACTTTAAAAAGAATATATATCCGTTTTCAATGGAACATTTTTTTAAGGAGGTTTATCATATGTTTAGTCTTGATGCTTTTATATTTCCACAGAATGTCTCACAATTATATTTGTTAGTTGAGCAAATGTAAAACAAAGCTATATATTTACTTCTGATAGATACCATAGGCAAACCAGATAAAAATGTTGCTCAGTATATATTTTCAAGTTACTTTCATTTTTTAAATTAGTAGTGCTAATTGGCATTGACAAAATAATCATTGCCACTAAGTGAGCTATATCAACTCTTCACACGGAATTTCTGACACAAAATAGGATTAACAAACTAACAGCTGCTCTGCTAAACAAAGTTCCCTGGAGAATTAGAAGCTGTCAGCTTATGGCTCAGATGAGAACGAACTGTATTACACAGTCACGACAACATACTACAAAGTTGCGAAAACTATACATTTCTCTGGTTTTCTGGTATTCTTTGTACAAGAACTTCTAAGCTTAGGAATTCCAAAGAAGTTTAAATGAATACTAAAGTAGCAATTGAATAATTTCAAATTTTAAGAAGGGAATGGAAAAGGTTGAAAATAATGTCATAAAGGGATCCCAGGATTTAAAAGGAAAATGTTGTGGGGCAATCTAGGCACAATTATAATGGTGAATGGGGACTAGACACATTGATTGTGAGATCCCATGGCTGAAGTTTAGGTTCCATGAGGGCTCTGGGACAGCGTTTTCACCCAGAAAAAGTCTGGCCCATTGTAGGCACTAAAACTAACAAAATTCCATTATTATGCCGGAAAATACAAATATAAACATGGGTAAACACTCCACATTCAAACTTACAATGAATTGTTAACTAATCTTAAGAACGAAGACTAAATCATCTTAACCACAAACTTTATATTTTATTGAGACATACAAATGCTGAAAGAATCCATTACCGGAAGACCTACACTTTTAAGAAATATTAAAGTCCTTCAGGCAGAAGAAAAATGATACCAGATGGAAATGCAGATCTAAACAAAGGAATAAAGAACACTGGAAATTGTAATCATAGGGGTAAATTATATGATTTTTTTCTCTCGTTATTTAAATCTCTTTTAAGTGATATTTGAATGTGTAAACGAATATAATAACAATGTATTATAGAGTTAACAACATGTATAATTAAATTATTATACCAATAGCGTTAAGGCTGGGAGGAGAGAAATGGAAGTACACTGTTACAGGTTACTTTAAAAATGTGAAGTCATGGGGGTGCCTGGGTGGCTCAGTCGGTTAAGCATCCCACTCTTATTTTCAGCGCAGGTCATGATCTCGCAGTCTGTGAGTTCTAGCCCTGCCCCGAGCTCTGTGCTAACAGTGTGGAGCCTGCTTGGGATTCTCTCCCTCTCTCTCTGACATGTGGTCATGAAAGGAGCAAATTGCATCCATGAGCATATGTAAGTCTTTTAAAGAATAAAACCTACAAAACAAACCTCTAGATTTCCGTATGTGGACATGCATGTAGGTAAAGGTAGAGAAGACAGCAAGAACATTCCACCTCCAGCTGATAACTGAGTTCACCTCCAGGAAGAGGATGAGGATTGAGAGGAGTTACAAGGATATTTTCAGTTTGCCTGTTTTGTTTGAAGTTTTTACACAGGAATCAACACAACAGAATTTGTTTAACTCAAACAAATGAAAGAGCAGGAATAATTTGCACTGAGCATAAGCAGTATGCTAGCTAGTATGTGAAATAGGTGAGGTCCCTGCCAGATGGAAATGGCTAAATGTACACAGTCTTAGGGTCAGTATGTTAGGGGTCTATGCACATAACTTCCAGTAATAAAATAACCAAATCAGTAATAAGAAAGAGAACTTTCTTTAAAGATTAATTAGGATAGGATATAAGGAACACACCATGTGTTATGTTTATGAATAGAACATTAGATTTTCTAAGGAACTGTTCTTAAGTTCATCTACAGGTTTCTTGTCAGAAACCGTGCATTTTCCCGTGGAAAAAAATGTTTAGGTTTTCACGAAATCTGTTATATCACTGTTCTTTGGCAGGAAGCATCAGAAATACTCTGGAAAGTAAGGCAAAAAACTTACTGAACACTACGGAGGAGCTCACAGAATCTAGGAGACATGCAGTTTCAGCCCTCAGGAAAAACAAGAACCAAGTGGCCCTTGGATCTAGGCTCCTGGTGGACAGCTGGAAACATCAGTCTTTCTTGGCAACTGGACTCTCGAATCTCATGATACAAGCAAAGTACCGGGAAGCCCTCAAGTCTGTTTCAGCTTCCTCTACACCTAACACTGCCAGTTCAGGTCCTGAGAATTTTGAGGTTTCTGAAGACTTTCTGAGCTCACATCCCAGCTATGTTACTTACGAACCATGTGACTTTGAGCAAGTTATGTGACCATAACTACTTTCACCTATAAACACGGGATAAAATTATACCTAGCTCCTAGAGTTTTTGAGAGGATTAGGTTGTAGAATACATATAAAATTATTAGCATAGAGTTTGTATTCAACTGACACTGGCTATTATTATTTCCTATTTATGAACAGAAATATTCCAAAATGTTAAGTATTCATAATAGCAGATGTATGAAAGAATCTTCTCTCCTTTTACAAATTTACTGTAACAAGAGTATCTTTTTTTAATTGTAAAAACAAATATTTTTTAAGCTCTGAATTGCCATAATCTGATGACTAGAATCATATAGGATTTGCTACTCAAAATTAGATATTTTTTGATCAAGGAATAATGTTTAGATGTCTTTAACAGAGTTTAAGAACTCTGTTGTTTAAGAACTACGATGTGTGGGGCACCTGGGTGGCTCAGTCGGTTAAGTGTCCGACTTCAGCTCAGGTCATGATCTCACGGTCCGTGAGTTCGAGCCCCGCGTCGGGCTCTGTGCTGGCAGCTCAGAGCCTGGAGCCTGCTTCAGATTCTGTGTCTCCCTCTCTCTCTGGCCCTCCCCTGTTCATGCTCTGTCTCTCTCTGTCTCAAAAATAAATAAACGTTAAAAAAAAAAAATTAAATGTATAAAAAAAAGAACTACGATGTGAACTTTTACCCATGAAAATTAGCAAACTTTTTGCCTCCTAGACAAACATAATACAGTTCTTTAATTGAAACTGTTTTAGCTCAATAGACTCAAGTGATTTTCAAAAGTATGTATCTCATTGTTTGCCTCTTTTTCCATATATTCACTATTCATGGTAGTCTTGTTTTGGTCTTGAACAAATAAACATCAGAATATTTAAAAATACTGAGCTGTCTGTCCTGGGAAGAACTACATCCCAAATGACTAAAACCAAAAAGGTCACAAGATGTTTCCCTTCATTTTGTCATTTGATCTTAGATATGCTGCTTTCAAAACACAAGCTACAGTAAGTAGCTATTTAGAGACAAGACAGCCCAAATCTATCATTTAAAAGAGGAAATAAGTGGTGAGGACATTGCATTCTTCAACTGGAACTTCTGAACTGAAAAGTTTTTGTTTGAAAGAATTCCACATGACAAGGTATCAGTGAGACAAAAAGCCCCAGTCAGTGGTGGCAGATATCGTAAGCTGGCCACCTGTCCAACCAGCCTCTTTTTCTAGTGTGCTGGTTGGACACAGAGATACTTGCTTTCCTAGACTGGCTGAATAGAAATAGGGTGGCCATGTGATTCAGTTCCAGCCAATATAGTATAAACAGAAGTCTCTGCTTACAGCTTCTAGAAAAGCTGTTTTAAAGACTGGGCTGGCAGTTTCCTTTGCACTTTGCCCTTCCTTCTTCCTCCTTCTCCCACTTGTAACTAACATGTTGCCTGAAATGAAGGTATCTTTCAATGTTCAAAATGAGAGCCACATGAAGGCCTTGCTAAGCCACCATTACAGCTATGGAAGCTTACTCCCAGATATCTTGTTGGTTGAAGTAAATATATCCTTCACTTGTTTAAGCCTCTCTTTCTTGGGTTTTCAGTTGCTTGCTGGCCAACGCATTTATAACTGATAAAAGTAACATATCAGGGAAAACAGATTGCTCTCTGACATTAGTAGTTTATTTTTCCAGAGATTATGAAAGACCTAAAAAAATGTTTTATCAAACTGCACTAGGAAGGCTTGAGAAACTTGCTTTATGTGATGGGCAATATGAATTTTGCTTCCCTAAGCATAAATTGATTCCTGAATCAATGTAAGGACAGAAACGTTTAAGCAAAATTAACATTTAAAAAACTTTCACTTTTGTGGAGAACGAATATAGAATTTAAAGATAGTACCAATGAAATTCTGACATGTAGATATATAATAGAGTCAGTCTTTTCAGTTCTTTCCCCCAAACAAGTTAAAAACATTCTTCACTACTAATATGAAATATCATGACATAACAATTACATAATGTTTTTCATTCTGGGGCTAGGGTGGGGTCTGTGAAGTAAATAAATGTGGCAACTCTCAGAACCAAACTGAGATAACCGAGCTCTCAACCGCTCCCTTCCCTAACCCCCTATCCATGACACGATGTGAACTTTGGAGACAACTCCAGCCTATTTCTAATTTTTATAATCAAAATGACATAATTGAACCTTAAGCTGATCTAGATTAGGCCAATCTCCTCTCAAGGAAAGAGACTTCTGAACTATAGGCAAGGTCTGGCTGCCATGAACGCTCTATGTCCACCTGTGAGATGTACACTTGAAGACCTCTGTAGATCTTCCAGATCAGAGTTCTCAGTCCCCAGGGATTAAGTTAGGAGATGGTCATCACATGTATAATTTAAGGCATGGAGTTCTCCTGGGTTCACTCAGGGACACCCTTGGGAAAAAAAGAAATGGAGGAAGAAAAGACTCTATAAGCCTACCCCTGCCTCCACACCCCCGCATCTGAGCCTGAGCTGCTGTGCTGCAGGCACATCTACTTAAGGGGTTTTGACATAAGTTTTCATTTGTGGGGAGTTTATATTGCTTTAAAAGAAAGAAAGAAAGAAAGAAAGAAAGAAGAAAGAAAGAAGAAAGAAAGAAGAAAGAAAGAAGAAAGAAAGAAAGAAAAGAAAAGAAAGAAAGAAAGAAGAAAGAAAGAAAGAAAGAAAGAAGGAAGAAAGAAAAAGAAAGAAAGAAGAAAGAAAGAAAGAAAGAAGAAAGAAAGAAAAAGAAAGAAGAAAGAAAAAGAAAAGAAAGAAAGAAAGAAGAAAGAAAGAAAGAAGAAAGAAAAGAAAGAAAGAAGAAAGAAAGAAGAAAGAAAAAGAAAGAAAGAAGAAAGAAAGAAAAGAAAAGAAAGAAGAAAGAAAGAAGAAAGGAAGAAAGAAAAAGAAAGGAAGAAAGAAAAAGAAAGAAAGAAAGAAAGAAAGAAAAGAAAGAAGAAAGAAAGAAAGAAACTTATAACTGCATTAAGGTACATCCTAGTGCCAATTTTATTTATTTTTTATTTTTTTGAAAAAAGAGTTCATTTTTAAGTAATCTCTACACCCAACGTGGGGCTCAAACTTAAGACCCCAAGATCAAGAGTCGTATGCTCCAGGGGCGCCTTGGTGGCTCAGTGGGTTAAGCGTCCGACTTCACCTCGGGTCATGATCTCACGGTTCGTAAGTTCCAGCCCCGCGTTGGGCTCTGTGCTGACAGACAGCTCAGAGCCTGGAGCCTGCTTCAGATTCTGTGTCTCCCTCTTTCTCTGCCCCTGTCTCTTTCTCTCTCTCTCTCAAAAATAAATAAACATTAAAAAAATTAAAACAAACAAACAAAAAGAGTCATATGCTTCACCTACTGAGCCAGCCAGGTGCCCCCATCCCAGTGGTAGTTTTAAATGTAAATACATTACTTGGGAGAGGTAACATTAATTCATCACCATTTCTACACACCTTCAAAACTAGCTAAGTTAGCAAATTAGTAAATTAGAGCATTGGAACAGTCTGGGACTATTCATTTGACTCTCAGATGGTTAATTCTTCACTTGTATTAAATAAAAATTGGTGTAATCCATGACCTTACATTCACATCCAAACAAATGTTGAATAAGTCACTTAGTAGTTTCATAAATGTGGGCAAGTTAACTTCTCTAGGCTGTTGTAACAGAGCCACCACCTCACCAGATATGTGTTCCCAAGAATGTGTATGAAGCACCTAGAAGCACAGAAGACCTCTGATTAACTGTCCTCGGCACTGAGTACTATCAGCTTACCCTGGAGCAGAGGAACAACAGTCTGATATTTTTCCAAATTCTGCATTTAGCTCAGTTGAAGCCTTCTGGACTCACCTCAATTCTTACTGTTGCACTTAGAAAAATTATTTTAGCGACAATGTTTCTTATTTCCAAATCTGAGCCATCAGCCGTTTTTTATTGCTATAGTGCCTCATCCTACCATAAGGGTCTCTAGAGAGATACGACGTGAGCTCTTTCAAGGGAAATGCGCCTTCGTGATTCCTATGACCAGAGTGTCTGCCTGATATTTATCTCTTACTCGGTGAGTTGAGCCAGGCAACGTAAAAGCCACAAGTATGTCTCCCCCTTGGGCCCAGAGCAGAGCCAGCCTGGGTTTTCTCACAAGTGCAGGCTCTGAGAGTGAGACCATGGATGAAGAAGAAAACAAACTCTCCAAGTTCTGCAGGGGGAGAGGGAAAGCGACGAAGCATAAGAGAAAGAGTAAGTTGATGCCTTTGTTCCTCCAGAATGGCAGCCCCATTGTACTGCTCATTTCTTTGATGTGTCCTTCAATGCTAGCCAGCGCATGATGTCATACTGGGGGGTGGTGGACCTGTGGTCACCTCATGCTTTCAAGGCTTGCTCTAGTCTCAGCTCCCTCAGAACCACAGAAGTTCATGTTCGCCCTTTCCTCGTATAAAGCCATGTAGCCCTTACTACTCTTATTTGTAGCTCTCACTCGGAAGCTTTTGCTTTTTTGGATAGCTTTTAGGTAGATGATAAATTCTTTGAGAACAGGATGAACACATTAGAAACAGATTTAAAACACAACAAGCACTTGCTAAATGTTTATAACGGATAATCAAGAGGAGGACCCCCTTTTGATGAAAGAGAACTGCTTGGATTAGAAGGGATTTGGAAGTCTTCTTGTAAGTCAAGAAGTGTCAAAGAATGATATCTGGAGGATCCACCAGACTAGAAAATGGGTCTCCAAGCATGAGAAAAACAAGATACCACAAGAAGAGGAAGTGGATTTCGAGGCTAGGGGTAAGGTCAGTGCTTCAGGCACTGCAGGGACAACCACAAGGAGAAATTCTAGCCAGGAGAAGTCAACGTGTCAACTCAAGCCCAAGACCGGGTAGCATCTAGGGGGTAGATCCGCGTTTGAACCATTCCTCGGGGCCTCTTATGTGGCATTGGGGGAATACCCACTATAGGACTTTGGACCACTGTGATTTGTCTATTGCAAGACATATGTACATAGTTGTCATTTGTTTATCTTTAAATAAAACTTGGTTTTACTACACTATAATTATTGAACTTGCAAGTGGAGTTCATGCCAGTTTACTACACTATCAAATAGACCATTTTCTTGGGTTTTGGCTCATGCCAAAGAACGTGATTTTGGAGTCAAAATACTGTGTCACTTAAACTTTCAGAGCCCAGTTTCCTCTTCTCTGAAATGACAAAATCCCGCATCTTAACAAACCTTTGCTTCCAGTACCTTATCAAGCGTAGAGTAGACACTTCGTGAATATTAGTTTCCTTCCTTTCTTTATGCCATAAGTATATCTGGCAAGATGATTACAACTTGAGACATTAATGCATGTTTAAGCTATAATAAATGTTTCCTGTAAGAAAGTAAAGGAAATACCTTGAACTTTCAGAATCACTGAGGAAAGCCCAAGAAAGTATTTTGTTACTTTGGTCTTGCTCTTCCCCAAAGTAAATGACCTATTATGAAAAGCAAATCTGTCTTTCAATTAGGTTCTTTTTGTTTTAGGAAGTATTTTTCCTAAAATCAACTATAGGAATTAATTTACTTCCTTCAAAGAAGGAAATACTCTTTCAAGGAGCATGGATTCTTTTTACAACCTTTCTCATGCATGATGATCCTTTTATACCTGCATTACACATAATTTTAATTGTAAATGCTTTTGAAAAGTAATTTTAAATGGCATTTTCACTGTTTGATTTATAAACTTGAAAATTAGTAGATTTTGCCTATATTTCTTAAGAATCTTTAAAAAAATTTTTTTTAATGTGTATTCATTTTTGAGAGACAGAGTGTGAGTGGGGAGGGACAGAGAGAAAGAGGGAGGCACAGAATCCATAACAGGCTCTAGGCTCTAAGCTGTCAGCACAGAGTCCAAAGCAGGGCTCAAACTCACTGACAGTGAGATCATGAGCTGAGCCAAAGTTGGATGCTTAACCGACTGAGCCACCCAGGCGTCCTGGCCTATATTTCTAACTATCCATGTAGATATTCTTCTAAGGGCTCTTTGCACATCAAAAGGTTATGTAAATAGATACTTTTTTAAATAAACCTGAGAAAAACAGGAACCAATAATCTGTATTGGTCCGGAAAAGAGCAAACACAAACTTAACACTTTTCAATGCATCATGTTACAAATATCTTTTTGTTGTGGTTAACAGGCACTAATGAAGTTGGAGGATATTGATTACATATACATCATTGTATTAGAAAAGAAAATGTCTATTCAGATACAAGTTACTATCTGTTGATCAAGAGCAATCATTAATAAATAAGAAAACAATGCACTTCAATCAGCTAATATTTATTGAGCATATATTATATGCCCAGAATTATGCCAGGTTCTACAAATCTGGCTGTGAATGAGACCCCTTATCTCTTACTAGTTACATGGTACTTTCAAGGATACATCAAAATGACAGAATCACGTATGTTTTTATTTTTTATTGCACGAAAACACAAATTAAAGCTTAACATATTTAAAAATATTAATTTTATCATTAAATAAATCAACAAAGCCAGAAGGTAGAGCCAAAATGGAAACTTAGCTGTAACAGCTACCGGTTTTATGGCCACAAAGCTAATTGGAAACTATTCTCTTCCTTTACAATTCGAATTACCTATAGAAAGCCCTTCCACTCCCATAGGGCATATGAGCAACAGAAATTGACAGAGGTTTGGAGGAACAGAGACAAAGTTCATACAAAATAAAGCCATAGGTACCAGATTGGATTATTGCTCACAATTCTTCCCTCGGTCCCTCGGCCATGGAAACCTACAGCACACCAGAGTGGATGGGTGTTTCCCCCACTTTATTGATATCGTGTTATGTAACTTGCTCTGGTCCATGGCATGTCGGTAAACATGACACGAAGAAAAACTTAAATGTCCTCGCGTCCTTTGGCTCAGTGTCTCGCACTCCCGCGACTGCCATGAAGACAGCCGATGCCAGTTAACTGTTGTCTCTTCAGTCTGGGCCCCAAAGTGAGACAGACAGGCAGTGCTACCCTCGACCCAAAGCCAAGAGCCAAGCTGTCCTGCAGCAGCCTAATGCGGTGCAACCCTGCAGACTTACAGGCAAGACCAGAACTGCTTCCTGGTACGAGCCAGAGTGGTCTTGAGATCTTTGCTAGAGTTTTGGAGCAACAGGTGACTCCCTCACCACTGCTAGTTAAAATAGGCAGCACATGGACAGATTCTAGTAATCCAACTGAAAACTAGTATGCGGACTTTATATGCAATTGGAGGCAGTGAGACTCTGTCAAACTGTGCCATTAGTTTAAAAGCCCTAACAGAAGTAATAGACAACACTAGTGAATTATGGGACATAGGTGGGAGTCAGCGGAAGGTGCAGAAACTGGGCCAAAAATGAATGAAGCAGGTCTAGACATGGTAGGCTTGCCTAGCTGCTGAGAGTTGGCGTGTCCCAGTGACAAAATGACACAGTCACCACAGTTGAATTGGTCTCCTGTTGAAACACAAAGCCTCTCTTTTCAATGCGTAGTTGAAACGTATTTTCATAGATCAAACACATTTCATAGAGTAATTTCATAGAATGAGACTTTGATATCAATATATTTGAAAGGCAAGCACAATAACGTTCTTCATTTTAGCAATGAAGGAAAAGTACAGAAACGGACTTGCTATATAAATTCTACATTTGTACCAAGAGAAGGCTGAACGCTGTCACGGCAAACTCTGTGAATGAAGGTTTCACAATAGTTCAAAAAAAGAAAAGCAATGAAGAAATGATTCACTACATAGCACACGCCTCACGCGTAGGACACAAAGTTGTGCAGAACTCAAAACAACCCGCAAGGTATTCATCAACGCCACGTTCTTTGGCATTTGGGGAGAAGAAATTTAGTTTCAGAAAACAAAAAAATAACATTGTTGATTTAAACTTTTCTGGTTTGGTGGTTATGTTGGTGCCTCATTTTTGTTTGTGTTTTACAGTTACAATAAACGTTAGAGGCAAGAGGTTTGCTTCAGTTTGTGTGTTGTTGTGACAGAGAACCTAAACTCAAACTCGCTTAAATAGGAAAGAAGATTTATTTATTCACGTAGTGGAAAAGCCTTGGGGCTGTTTAGTGTCATGAGTGGCTTCATCCAGGAGCTCCAAAAATGTAATAAAAATTCAATTTCTCTTAGTTTCTTGGCTCAGCCTTCTGCTGTGTCAGCTTCATTCTTAAGATTCATGCGGCAGCCTCTGGCATCTCCAGGCTCGTGTCTTCCTTCTTGCTACGAGGTCCTGTGGGAAGAGACAAAGTAGGACCATACAACTGCAGTATTCACCTCGATGGAAGCAATCACTAGACTCAAGGCCACAGGCTCCTACGGCACAACCTAAAGCACACAGACAATTTTCAGTGGGAGGAGACGGTGGGGAAAGTTTTCCCAAAATGAGTCCTATTAAGAAAATAAGTGGTGGGGGCGCCTGGGTGGCTCAGTCGGTTAAGCGGCCAACTTCAGCTCAGGTCATGATCTCGCGGTCCGTGAGTTCGAGCCCCGCGTCGGGCTCTGTGCCGACGGCTCAGAGCCTGGAGCCTGTTTCAGATTCTGTGTCTCCCTCTCTCTCTGACCCTCCCCCGTTCATGCTCTGTCTCTCTCTGTCTCAAAAATAAATAAACGTTAAAACAAAAAATTTTTAAAAAAAGAAAAGAAGTCGTCGGGGCGCCTGGGTGGCTCAGTCGGTTAAGTGTCCGACTTCAGCTCAGGTCACGATCTCACGGTTCATGGGTTCAAGCCCCATGTCGGGCTCTATGCTGACAGCTCAGAGTCTGGAACCTGCTTCGGATTCTGTGTCTCCCTCTCTCTCTGCCCCTCCCCTGCTTAGGCTCTGTCTCTCTCTGTCTCTCAAAAATAAATATCAATAAACAAAATTTTTTAATTTAAAAAAGGGAAAAAAAGACAATAAGTAGTGACTTTGGGTGGATAAGGAAGATTAAGCATCTTCTATAACAGAAGTCAGCATACGTCCTACTGCTTATGTTTATACAGCCACTAGCAAAGAATGGTTTTCCCATTTTTAAATAGTTTGGGGGAGGAATTTTATTTTATTATTTTTTTTTAGTGTTTATTTAGTTTGAGAGAGAGAGAGTGTGTGTGTATGAGAGAAAGTCGGGGAGAGGCAGAGAGAGAGAGAATCCCAAGCAGGCTCTGTGCTGTCAGTCCAGAGCCTAATGCGGGGCTGGATCTCATGAAGTGTGAGATCATGACCTGAGCTGAAATCAAGAGTCAGACGCTCAACCAACCGAGCCACACAGGCACCCTGAGTGTGTGTGGGGGTGGGGGGGGTGGGGGGGGTGGGGGTGGAGGGTTAAAAAAAATAATAGTTCATGACATGTGAAAATTATAGGAAATTCAAATTTCAGTGTTTCCCAAATAAAATTTTATTGGAACTCAGCCACACTCATTAAGTTATATAGTGTCTCTGACTGCTTTCATGCCATAATAGTCACAACAGAGATGATACAGCCCACAAAGTCTAAAAAATGTACTGTTTGATCCTTCAAGAAAAACTTTGCCAACCCCTGCTCTATAGGTTTATATCTATTGTTTTAACACATTAGAAGGTAGCATTATTGTTAAAATTATTTAGCTCAAGAATCATGGTCTTCAGCAGCGTATGTACTTTGAATGTAGATCACACATTCACATTCGAGAACTTCAGTTTCAGCTATAGGATACTAAATATCAAAGATGTAACACTAAGCAGGATTTCAGTTAAATAAAAGAGAAATGGACATTGCCCAGAAAATGAGGATTCTAATAATGACAAGGAAATTTTGAAATGCTCCTGTGACATCACCTCCAGATGTTCATCCCATTGGACACAGGCAGTGCTATGTGGGAGAGTTGGAGGACATGAGGTGAGACACTTCTGTCCATAAGGGGGGAGAGGACGGATGCTTGACAGCCAAGCATTCAATTGTTTAGGACACATCAGTTACATGTCTCCCAAGTCCAGTCTCTTCAAAGCAAACCACCCTGTCCACAGCCCTGCCCATGATCTGGCTCCAAGCACATCACCGTGGGGTGCCCAATCCATAGCTCAATCGATGGCTCATCAATAGTAAAAGCCCTTGGAAGGGGACACCTGGGTGGCTCCGGCAGTTAAGCGTCCCACTCTTGATTCCAGTTCAGGTCACGAGCTCATGGCTCTCGAGATCGAACCCCACACTGTCTGCAAGGAGCCTGCTCAGGATTCTCTCTCTTTCCCTCTCTTTGCCCCTCCCTGTGCTCTCTCTCTCTCTCTCTCTCTCTCTCAATATATATAAATCAACTTCAAAAAAAATCTTAAAAAAATAAAAGCTCTCAGAAATGAACAGGAGTATTAGCTTCCAATAGTTTCCACAACGAATTGCTACCAACTGGATGACAAACTGGAGGCCCAACTGGAGGACAAATTTTTTTAAAAAAATTAAAAAAAAGAAAACTATAAATTAATATGTATTTTTAATCATGCATACATATTTTTACATATAAACTGCAAATATCATCATTATCTAGCATACAAGGAACCTGTGCTAGGCATTATAAAGATATTAATAGAGGGACACCTGGGTGGCTCAGTTGGTTAAGCATCCAACTTTGGATTCCCACTCACATCATAATCTCATGGTTTGTGGGTTTGAGCCTCACGGCAGGCTCTGCACTGTTAGCTCAGAGACTGCTTGAGACTCTCTCTCTCTCTCTCTCTCTCTGCTCCTCCCCTGCTCATGCTCACTCTCTCTCTCTTTCAAAATAAATAAATAAACTTAAAAAATATATAGATAGATTCAGTTGCTTTTCTTTTTTTTTATTTTTTATTTTTTAACGTCTATTTATTTTTGAGACAGAGAGAGACAGAGCATGAATGGGGGAGGGTCAGAGAGAGGGAGACACAGAATCCGAAACAGGCTCCGGGCTCTGAGCTGTCAGCACAGGCACCCGACGGGGGGCTCGAACTCACGGACCGCGAGATTGTGACCTGAGCCAAAGTCGGCGCTCAACCGACTGAGCCACCCAGCTGTCCCGATTCAGTTGCTTTTCTAAAGGAACTTAAGACAAATGAGAGTACGTGTTTCATAGCATACATATTAGTTTTGAAGCATTCTATAATATGTTATATTATAAATATATACATAATATACATATACAAATATATACATATATACATATACATACATATATACATATACATACTATACATAATATACAAAAATATACATATATACATATATATATATGAAATAGCAATAAGCTAACCAATGGAAAACTCCAAAAACAGTACTACACCTATAGACACATGCACACATGTTGTGTACAGAATTTGGTATATGAAAAAAATGGTATTTTAAATCAGTGAGAAGAGGATAGATTACTGAATAATTGGTGATGAAATAACTAAGCATTTTTTAAAATTTCATTTATTTTACTGAATAATTGGTGATGAAATAACTAAGCATTTTTAAAAATTTCATTTATTTTGAGAGAGAGAGAGAGAGATGGAGGGGGGTAGGGGCAGAGAGAGAGGGAGAGAGAGGATCCCAAGTAGGCTGTCAGTGCAGAGCCCAACGTGGGGATTGAACTCACGACTCATGAGATCTGACCTGAGCTGAAATCAAGAGTCAGGTGCTTAACTGACTGAGCCACCCAGGCCCCCCTAAATAACTAAGCATTTTTTTAAAGTTAGGTTCTTATCTCATAACTTGTACCTAAATAGGTTCCAGGTGGATGAAATATTTGACTAAAAAAAGAAATCATATAAATATAGGGGAAGAAAATATAAAATGATATATTTATATAATCATGAGGTGGAGAAAGACTTTCTCAGCATTACACCGAAGACAGCAATCACAAGATTTTGAGAGATTTGACTGCTATAGTGAACACCGCAGAAGGTGGTCCCTCCAGAACAGGCTCCAAGTGTTGTCCGTAAGACAACAACCCTGCCCTATACCAAATCCACAGAGCTGCATTCTCATTGTATCTACATCAGAACCACATGACCCGGCTCCACTGGCTCAAATGTATCACAGCAGCAGCAGATACCTGGCCCAAGTTGAACCAATAAAATGTACTTTCAAGGAATTTGGACTTGGGACAAAGAGCTTCTGGTTCAGTCTGATTGCTATATTGAATAGGGAACATGCAAACATAAAAGACATGGATGGTCATTTTCTACCCACCCTGAAGTTTAAAAAAAAAAAAAAAAAAAAAAAAAAGCTGTACCGTCAGGACCTGGAAATGAAGCAGAATACAGAGAAAAGCAGATATGGAGAGGGGATTTCTAACAGTGAGCTTCAGACACTTTCTGATACCTGGCTACATTGTTACCTTTGGGTCCGCTGAGCTATATCAACATATGCATTGGGTGGGAGGTACAAGCTTCCAGCTGAGGAATGAATCAGTCACAAGGATGAAAGGCGCAGCGTAGGGAGGCACCTGGCTGACTCAGTTGTGGAGCATGTGACTTTTGATCTCGGGGTTGTGAGTTCAAGACCCCTGTTGGGTGTAGAGATTACTTAAAAACAAACAAAGAAACAAACAAACAAAAAAACCTGGGGTGCCTGGGTGGCTCAGTCGGTTAAGCATCTGGCTCTTGATTTGGGCTCAGGTCATGATCTTGCGGTTCGTGGGTTTGAGCCCCGCCTCGGGCTCCGTGCTGACAGCTCGGAGCCCGGAGCCTGCTTCGGATTCTGTGTCTCCCTCTCTCTCCACCCCTCCCCCATTTGCGCTCTGTCTCTCTGTCTCTCTCTCAAAGATAAATCAACATTAAAAATATTTTTTAATAAAAAATTGTAAAAAAATTAAAGGCTTTTAAAAGTAAGGTACAGCCATTGTGCTGTATGGTGACAGAAGGTAGCTGCACTTGTGGTGGGCACCACACAACATACAGACTTGTTGAATCACCGTTGTGCACCTGAAATTAATAAGAGTGCGTGTCAACTATACTCCAGTTGGGAAAAAAAAAAAAAAAGCTAACAGGAACCTTTTGTGTACCTCTCCCTTTCTTACATCTGAGTGGGATGCAAATGATTCCACACGAGCCTTGGCTCTTTTTCTCTCTCTCGGCACCTCGCCTGAAGAGCGGGCCGCGCAGTCTTGTTTCCCACCCGCGGCGTCTCTGGCGCGGTGGCATAGGACCGTGGGAGCCCACGGCACCGACACACTGCGCGCAGAGGTGCACACGCAGCAGTGGGGGAAGTGCTTCTCATCTGTTCCTTCCACACAGGTCTGCCGAAGGTCTCAGTAGGAATGCGCACTAATCTGTTTTTATTATTATTAAAAAAAATTTTTTTTAACATTTATTTATTTTTGAGAGACAGAACATGAGTGAAGGAGGGGCAGAGAGAGAGGGAGACACAGAATCCGAAGCAGGCTCCGGCCTCCGAGCTGTCAGCATGGAGCCCGACGCGGGGCTCGAACTCACAAACCATGGGATCATGACCTGAGCTGAAGTCAGATGCTTAACTGATGGAGCCACCCAGGTGGCCCAGCACTAATCTCTTAATGATGCAGTCTAGTGTTACATTTCCCTCCTTCCCTAGTTCACTTTCCTTGGTTTCTCATTTCTACTTCCTGGAATCACATCCCAAAGGCACTACCACCATGTAACCCGAGACCAGGTTCTGCTTTTGGGGAAACCCAGAATAAGCAAGTTGATATCAGAAGTGGCCACAGAAAGAAAACCCTCGGGACAGGATTCTAAACCTGGATCACCCACTGGTCATGCAGCAAAAAGAAACCCATTGTTGGTAGTGTGTAAGATGCCTGTAATCTCTGATGACAATGGTTTCACGAATTGCAATCATCTATGTTGGATTGGACTATGATGAAAGTGGAAGGCAAAGCATGGGTTATGTGGTAATTTGGCAGTCGTGTAGACGGCAATGGTGATTATAAGAATTATAGAATGGTTTGGCATTTGTTCGCTGTTTTTCAAGTCTTGATAAAAGAAAACATACTCATGTCATCCAACTACCAACTCGAAGCCTACCATAAAAATACAAAGTCCTTCATGGCAGTGTCCTTTTGACAACTGGTACTGGATCCCCTGGATCTCTATATGGAAAAAGTGAACGTTGAGCTCTATTTCATACTATACCCTAAAATTAATTCTAGACAGGTATCATGGACTTAAATGTAAATAGTAAAATGATAAAGCTTCTAGGAAGACAACACAGGAGAGCATATTCATGACCTTAGGGTTAAACAGAACATAAAGAGCACTAACTATAAGAAAAGATTGATAAATGGACTGCATTAAAGTTAAGAAATTCTGTTCGCTTAAAGACACCATTAAGAGAGTTAGAAGGCAAGGTGTCTGGCTGGCTCAGTCAGAAGAAACATGCAACTTTTGATCTCAGGATCATGAGTTCAGGCCCCATATTGGATGTAGAGATTTTTTTTTTTTAAAGAGGGTTAAAAGACAAACCAAGGACTTGGAGCATGTATTCAACAAAGTACTTAGATCCAAAATATATATTCTTACAAATCAATAAGAAGAAAAGTAGCTTATATGGCCAGATATTTTTTTTTAAATTTTTTTTAACATTTATTTATTTTTGAGACAGAGAGAGACAGAGCATGAACGGGGGAGGGTCAGAGAGAGGGAGACACAGAATCTGAAACAGGCTCCAGGCTCTGAGCTGTCAGCACAGAGCCCGACACGGGGCTCGAACTCACGGACCGCGAGATCATGACCTAAGCCGGACGCTTAACAGACTGGGCCACCTAGGTGCCCCATATGGTCAGATATTTAAAAACTGCCCCCAAAACTCACAAAGAGGATAAACAAATGGCAAAATGCATATGACAAGATGATTAATGTCATTGCTCATCAAGGAAAACACACATTATAACTTCAAGTTGATAGTACCACACTCCCACAAGAATGACTTAAATGAAAAGGACTGTTAATGAGAAGTGAGTAAGCGGTGAGGATATGGAGCCCCTAGAATCTTATACGTTGCTGGTAGGGGCATTTAAATCAGTACAACCACTTCGGAAAACTGATTGACAGTGTTAGAGTTTTATGTACGTACGGCCAATAACTGGAGAATTCTACTCCAGTAGAACTGGAACTGGAAAAATTCTACTCCCAAAAGAAAGGAGGGTCTACATGCACCAAAAGCCATATATAAGAATGTGCATAGCAGTTTTACCGTGATAGCACAAACTGGAAGTCACCCAAATGTCCATCAGCAGGAGAGTGGATAAATGAATTGTGGTACACTGTGGAATGCTCAACAGCAATGAACATGAACTAATGCTTCATACAACACATGAGTGCATCTCACAGATGCAATGATGAGCAAAAGTACAAACCACAGATTCTTTCATGTGAAGTTAAAGCATAGGAAAAATGCATTTATGATAAATGAGGTCAAACATTGATATCTTTGAGGGGAAATTGTTGATTGGGAGAGGGTCATGAAGGAGCCTTCTGGAGTGCTGGAAATCTAGAGTATCTTGACTGGGTAATACTCGCAAGGGTATACATAAATGTAAACATACATCAAGCACTATGTTTAATATGAGTACAGTTTGCTGTATGTAAATTCTAGCTTGATAAAAAGTAAATAAAAAGAAAAAAGGGTAAAAATGAAAATGAAAAATAAAATATCCCTCATTTCCCGTGTCTGTAGGGCAACATATGCCAAAAAAAATATATATATATCAGACTCAAGATTTCATTGTAATGGTAGCAAAACCGCAAAGGAGAGTGAATGCATGGTCTCAAAAAGTCCTCTATGCCAAAGTCAAGGCTGTGGTAGGAAAAGTTGTATCCTGACATCTGAGACAGTGACATTTGGGTGGATAAGTTGAAATATCTTAAATCCCCAGATTCCCATCAATCTTTTGCCAGGAGAAGCAACCCCTTCCCCCTTGCTAGAGAGAAAAATTTCACAATGGCTGGAAGCTTTGCAAAAACCTTACCTGAGTCAGGCGTCTTGCAAGACAATGCTTTTTTTTTTTTTTTTTTTTCTGTGTAAGATCTGCCACCACATCCTTCATTGCCTCAGGAATAACAAGTGTCTACTGGGAAAATACATTTCCTACTCTAGGAGGAAATAGCTTATACAATCAAAACAATTACAGGACCAGAATAATAAGTACTGGCAAGAACTGGAAGAACATGTGTGGGAGTGTATTTTGAGAATGTTCAATCAGGGTGGTGGTAAGGGGAAAGAAAATAAATTTGCATAGTGGGGAACTTGTTGACATTAAAGCACTCTCCTGTGACGTGGGGTTATGCCTCCTGGAAAGGAAGTCTTAAGTCATCTTGAAATGCTGCTCAGATGGGCTCCTGAAGGTTGGCCATGCAGATTTCTTACTGTATAGGAGGTTGAGATGGCAGAATGGTAAGGAAGGGGTCTCAAGGCTTGGAGAGGTAAAAATGTTAAAATAGATTAATTACACTTACTACATTTGATCAGAGAACCCTCTATCTGACTATATTCCCCAGAAAGCCCTAGAGAACACGGACTTCAATAAGGGAATAAGAAATGCACCAAGAAGTTTGCATTGGGTTATTTGAGAAACTCAATGACACATCTCCTCTATATGTTGAAGAGAAGTCTGCCTTGAAACCAGCCTTCAAAAGAGGTGATAGAATTCTAGAATGACAGAGGCCAGGGAGTGGCACCTACCAACAGAGCCAGTATGGACATAACTACCATAATAGTAGGCTGGAGTGACAATCAGAGTACCTCTACCCACAGAAATCCATGCAAATGGTTAATAGATTACGATGTTCCTAGAATCAAGACAGATATCCAGTCAAGGTATTACTTATTTGCCTTATAAAACAGCAACAACAAATACAACAACAACAACAACAACAACAACAACAACAACAAACAGCTGCTAAGATTGATGTCAGCTACAAAATGGAAAAATATTGTGGTCTCTCATTCAATTTTAAACCAGCTCATAGACCAGAGCCTATGATTAAAGGGGAGTATGGGTCTCTTTGAGGAAGGACTTTATAATACCTCCTCAAGTATGCATAATAAACATCCCCCCCACTCGTGTAGCCATTTACTATAGAAAATGAACGCTAGAGAAAGGAATCTTCCCAGACTTTTTGAAAACTGTTACATAATAGGCTCTGAACTGTCACTGGAACAATCAAAACCAAAATGCCATCATGGACCAGTGGGTAGAGTAAGGACTTATGGATGTCAAGTGATGAAGGCAGAAGTCCATGTTACTATGAGGCTAAAAATATCTTGAAGATATAAAATAATTTTCCTAATGTGAAATTTGAATGAACATACTTACCATTTGGTAGAATCTTCACACTCCCTGACCGACCATGTAAAAGTTATTGCAGGGTCGGTAGGGGGCAGGAGGGGCACCTGGGTGGCTCAGTTGGTTCAATGTCCAACTCTTGATTTTAGCTCAGGTCTTGATCTCAGGGTCATGAGTTCAAGCCTGGCATTGGGCCCCACACCAGGCATGAAGCCTACTTAAAAAAAAAGGGGGGGGGTATGAAGAAATCCTTGAAAATGACCCCCTCCATCCCTAATCAACATGCCAAGACAGTAAATCGAACATATCCCAAGAGAAACTTCAGGAATTCACACAACTTGCAAATATTTAAAGGAGGCTGAGGTGTTGGTTTCCATCATATTCCTGTTTTACTTGTATGACCTCTGCAAAAACCAGATGGATGATGTGGCTTAACGGTGGTGTATTAACCTTAACCGCTTGGTAACTCCAACTGCAGCTGATGGGCCGGATATAACATCTTTAACACAAAAGACCAGTACAAGCTCTGGTATGTGGTATGCAAACAGCTCTGGATCTTAAAAACACGTTCTTTTCAATACCCAAGGGTAAAGAAGATGAAAAACAGTTTTACCTTGGACAGAAGTACATTTTATTGTGTTGACTCAGGTCTATCTAAACTCTTCTGGCTTCTTCACAATATTGTCTGCAAAATTCCTGATCATCTTGACATTCTCCAGAAAAGCAAGCTGGTCCACGATGGCATCGTAAGTAGGCTTGGTGAACAGGAAGTGGCAAGTACTCTGGGTGGCCTAGTATGACCTCTGCATGCCAGAGGGAGGGGGATAAACACTACACACGACTCACAGGCCTGCTACTTCAGTGAAACCTTTAGAGATCCAGCAGTGTGGGATGTCACAGGCCACCTAAGGAATAGGACAAACTTGTACCTTGTACCACGAGCGCTAGGAGGCACAGACAGGGCTTGGTGGGGCCTTCAGATTCTAAAGGCAGCATTTACTGAATTTGGGGCTATCGCGCCAACCTATTATTGAGCAGTTCAGAGGGCTGCTGGCTTCAAGTGGGGCCTCGAGGGAAGAGAAAATGTTTTAGCCGTTTTAGGTCACTAGGCTAACGGAGAATCAATTGTATTAGAAGTATCCTTGATGTGTAAGGATTTAAAGATACTAAGAATCACTGGCAAACCTCAATAGAAGAGTTGCAACCCAGACCCTAGGTTTATGGTGGAGAGTGATGCTTTGGTGGCAGAGAACTAGTTGCCGTTGGAAAAGTGGCTCCCGGTGTGCCAGGAGGCCTCAGTACAGGCTGAGCTCCTGACGTGGGACGTCAAGTGACTATGTAACCAGCGCAAGCCATCATGAATTCGTGATGATAAGATCCATCAGACAGTTAAGTTCAGACTGGTGTAGCGGTAGCCTGTCATAAAAGGTAAATGGTACACACAGGATGGAGGTTCAGCATGTCCGCGGGGTTTGTGTAAGTTACATAAACAGGTGGCCCAAGCTCCCCTATCTCCTACTTCTATTGCACTGGTGCCTCATTTCGTACCTCTGACCAACTGATGGGGGAAGATAAAACTCAGGCTTGGTTGTCAGACAGGTTCACTCAATATGTTGAGGGAGAGCCAAGAACGCACTGCTTGATACACACAACTCCATACAAAGACATACAGAGACAGACTTAGATGTGCCAACAAAGTCTAGCATTTTCTTTGATCATGGATGTGGACGGCAAACCACTGACGGACAATATCTGTGACACGGGGATAAATACAACTCATAAATATTTTCACGTTACATTATTATTTATGGCTATTACTACGTTGAAATTGGCAGTTATTAGTTATTACATATTTAATCAATAAACAAACACAATTACTATATATCACTCTACGTAATTTCTTTCATAATCCCTTGTATTTTATCTTACGCATTTAAAAACACTATTTTGAGGAGTCCAGTGGCTTCACCACGTGCTACAGAGGTTATAGCACAGAAATAACCGAGAATCAGGTCCAGAAGAAACTCATCTAGCAGCGACTATGGGCGTATGTAGGGATAATCATGCCAACATTGTCCATCACACAGGGGAGCTGTATGTCCGTTGTTAGAATGGATAAGTTAAATGCTGTAGCTTTATACTATAGATACATATACTAAAACATGAATTCATCTTAAAATCATAGCATTGAGTGAAGAATAGCAAAATCTATGTGGTCTAATTTAAAACAGTGGCACACATGAAACGATACTACATAAACTTCCATTTCTATGTATTTGAAGAACATATACGTACTCAAGAACCTGTATTACAGACGTCACACTGTAGAGTAGGAGCCTAGGGCCAAGGGTAGGTATAGGACAAGAGGGCTGCAGAAGGAGGGTGGAAAATGGAAAAAATTAGCTACCGCATGAGAGGAGCCTTATGTGAAGCAGTAAGAAAGGCGAGTCATGAACCGAGAAGTATGCATGGTTCATCCTGCTGATTCAAGTTCAAACAAATAAACCAAAAGACCCACCATGGGGTAGGATTGGAGTGAGGATGAAAGGGGAGAAGAAAATGGGTGACGGTCATAATAGAGGAGGGCACTTGTTGGGATGAGCACTGGGTGTTGTAAGTGATGAATCAAGAGAATCTACTCCCAAAGCCAAGAGCACACTATATATTCTGTATGTTAGCTACCTTGACAATAAATTATATTAAAAAAAAAAAAAAAGACCCACCATGAACAATATGTAAAGGCAAATGAAAGGCTAGGGAAAGTAATCACATAAAAAATAAGGCGAAGAGTTAATTTCTTTAATGCAGATGCTGTTATCAATCAAGGAAAATAAACAGATTCTTAAAATATGGACAAAAAAATTAAAGCAGACAATTCACAAAAGAGGACACACATATACAACAAGGAAATGTTTAAAGTCACAAATAATACAAGGTAAAATACCCAGTGTTGTCAAGGGAGGGGAAAATCTAACCCTCTCAAGCACTGCTAGACAGGAAGGGAAAAGTGGTACAGATGTTCTGGAGGGAAATCTGGCCTCTATTAAAATGCCATGAAAATCTGCTCTAAAAACCTGCAAATCCTTGGCACAACATTTTCACATGCAGAAATGTATCTTAAGGAAATAACCAAAGCCCATGAAACTTAGTTACAGAAACTTAGTTACAAAGTATTTACTGTAGCATTGTTTCTCACAACTGAAATGAGAATAAGGTGATTCGATCCTGGCAAAGTGAACTATAATATACTCATATTATAGAATAAGATTATGTCACTGAAATAGTATCAATAAGATGGGAATGTGTTTAGGGACACCTGGGTGGCTCAGTCGGTTAAGCGTCTGACCTCGGCTCAGGTCATGATCTCACAGCTCGTGTGTTCGAGCCCCTCGTCAGGCTCTGTGCTGACAGCTCAGAGCCTAGAGCCTGCTTCGGATGCTGTGTCTCCCTCTCTCTCTGCCCCTCCCCTGCTCACGCTCTGTCTCTGTCTCAAAAATAAACATTAGGAAAAAAAATGTTTTTTTAAAGATGGGAATGTGTTTAAAATACAGTGAAGTGGAAAGACATACACTTTGTGTAATATGAATAAATTTGTGATTTAACATTTATACAGTATTTTGAATCATAAAAGATTCACATTCATTAAAAGGATTTGGAAAAGAAAGGTCAAGAAGACAGTCATAGAGGAGGGCACTTGTTGGGATGAGCACTGGGTGTTGTAAGTGATGAATCAAGAGAATCTACTCCCAAAGCCAAGAGCACACTATATACTCTGTATGTTAGCTACCTTGACAATAAATTATCTGTCATAGAGGAGGGCACCCAAAGTTTCACCAAACAGATATATTCACTGTTTATACTTTAATGTACGTTATATGGATGATAATCTAATGTAAACAAATGGAATAAAAATATGTTCTTTGGGAACCCAATGTCAAATTTAATTTCTCATCCAAATGTTCACAAATGAGTAAATCCAGTATGTACTATTTACCTTTATGATGGATTACTGCTACATCCACCAGAACTTTGACAAAACTAGTAACACAGAAAAGCTGAGATGCAAATTAGGTAAAAATTTCCAAATACTGATTACAAAATAAATGATTGAAAAGAGTAGGAAAATTGAATGGAATAAGACCCATGTACAGTTAACATTTATTTATGTGTTTGCTTATATTTTTAAATGTTTATTTTTGAGAGCGAGGGAAAGGGAGGGGCAGTGAGAGAGGGGGTACAGACAGAGGACCCAAAGCAAGCCCCACGCTGCCAGCAGAGAGCCCAAGGCAGGGCTCGAACCCATGAACCATGAGATCATGACCTGAGCCACCAACTGAGCCCCCCAGGTGCCCCAACATTTCTTTTTATCTAACCATCTCAGACCGTCGAGTATGAAGAAATTCATGATAAACCACTAAGAGGACACAAGTTAACATTCAAAGCTTGGGTTCTGGAGACTGGATGCATAGGCTTGAATCACTGTTCCAGCACTTACAAGCTCTCGGTCATTGGGCAACCTAATGGCTCTGACCCTCGGTTTCCTCAGAATGGGGATGATAATAGGCCCTACTTTGGGGGCTGTAGGGTGAAACGAGATAATATATGTAAAGCATTTAGAACTGTTCCTGGTTCTTAAGGAGCACACTGTAAACGTTAAGTACTGGCTTTGCAAACATCAGTCAAGCAATGGAACCACGGTTTAAAATAGCTATCTGAAACCGTCTCCATCGTGTGTATTGAAAATGTAATTCAGTATGAAGCTGCACACACATTACATTCCTTTCCTTCAAGTTAGCTCAGGAGAACTTTTTTTTTTTAAGTGGGCGGTTGAGAGAGAGAAAAAGAAAGAGAGAGAGAGAGAGAGAGAGAGAGAGAGAGAGAGAATCTTAAGCAGCTTAAGCAGGCTCCGATCTCAATGCAGAGCCTGGAGCCTGGCATGGGGCTCAATCCCACAACCCTGGGATTGTGACTTAAGCCGACATCAAGAGTCAACACTCAACTGACTGAGCCACCCAGGCGCCCCAGGAGAGCTTTTTAATACCAGTATAAATACTCACGGCCACCATCAGAACTGTTAAAGTGGAAAATGACTGCCTTGCCGGATAGAGGCTGTGTGTGTATATGACATCTCAAAGTCAGTATACAGTCTCTAGGTGGATTAACTCTCCCGGTCCTTTCCGGATTCTTAGAATTGGGATTATGACACTTTCTATGCCCAATATACATTTTGATGTTGGCCTACAAAGATATTTAAGGCTCGATACTCATCTTCTCAGAACTTAAATCACTTAAGAGGATGATGTCAAAATACTTAAAAAAAAAATAACTAAGCAGTCTTACTATCTTAATTTTCTATTATTGCTGTAACAAATTACCACAAATTTAGTGGCTTCCACAAATGTATTCTCTCACAGTTTGGGAGGTCAGAAATCTGAAATGAATCCCACGGGGCTAAAATCAAGGTGTCAGCAGTTCTGCGTTCATCCTGAAGGCTCTCATGGGAGTATTTGTATTCTTCCTTCCAGCTTCTAACGCCACCCACATGCCTCAGCTCACGACGCCCTTCAAAGCCATCAATGTCAGGCTGAGTCCTTTCCATGCTTCATCTTGTTGGTTCTCTTCTCTGCCTCCCTCTTCCAGGTTTAAGGACTCTTAAAATCACAGTGGGCACACCTGGACAATCTAGGATAATCTCCCTGCCTTAACATCAACTGATTAGCAGATTTAATTCTACCTGCAATCTTAACTCCTCTTTACCATAAAACCTAACATATTCATAGGTTCCAAGGATTAGGATGTGGACATCTTTGGGGATTGGTGGGAAGATTACTCTGTATACTGCTCCTAGTAAATGATAATGACCTAATGAGGTAAAGAAATGGTACCTAACAAGAGTTTGGTGGAGTTTAATGTCACTGCAGCTGGGGATGGTCACGGAAAGCTTAAAGGAAAAGGTAGATTTCTTCTGGTCCTAAATGCATAGTTTTGAAAGTGGAGGGGTGGGGTTCCGGGTCAGAGAAGGAAGAAGAACAAGGTCTGGAAAATGTAAGAAGTGAAGTGGAACCAGGGGACAGGGTTGCTAGGCTAAAGCAAAGGTTCACAGAAGGGGAGAATGAATGGGAACCAGAAGGAGAAAGGCTGAGGAGTTTCAGAGTCATCTTTTCCCAAAAATAACTGACCCCAGAGTGCTTTTTATAATTATAATGTATTCATAGATGACCATCAAAAGTTAAAAGCTTTTTAATGTAACAACATCTTGATTAAACACCGTTAGAAAACAGTAGATACAGTGCCTGCCTGAACTAAAGTAGGCAGCCCAAACTGTCCCCTCAGATGAACGGCAAGAAATGATCAAATGTGGATATTCCTCATTTTTAAGACTCATCCATAAAAAAAATCAAAACCTTTTATGAAGAACAAATGATATCTACTATTAAATATCTCTCGGGGCGCCTGGGTGGCGCAGTCGGTTAAGCGTCCGACTTCAGCCAGGTCACGATCTCGCGGGTCCGTGAGTTCGAGCCCCGCGTCGGGCTCTGGGCTGATGGCTCGGAGCCTGGAGCCTGTTTCCGATTCTGTGTCTCCCTCTCTCTCTGCCTCTACCCCGTTCATGCTCTGTCTCTCTCTGTCCCAAAAATAAATAAAAAACGTTGAAAAAAAAATTTAAATATCTCTCATATTTTTATTATACAAAATAACACGCACAAATATTAAATGGGAAAGGGTTTTTTTTTCCCCCGTAATGTGGCCACTCGATGTTGAGGGTCACGCTGAAGGTCAGGTCCTCGTATCAGTTGCGTTAAGTCTACTCCTTCAGGTTGTCCTCACAAAACAAAGCTGCATTTCATGAGGTGCATCAGAGAAAAGGGAATATTGCACATATTGTGATAACCAAGCACTTTTTAAAACAGCTGTAACAAAAATAACTGTATGTTTTCTTTTTTTTTAATTTTTTTAATGTTTATTTTTGAGAGAGAGAGAGACAGAGTGTGAGCGAGCAAGGGGCAGAGAGAGGGAGACACAGAATCTGAAGCAGGCTCCAGGCTCTGTGCTAACAGCTCAGAGCTGACAGCTCTGTGTCATCATGACCTGAGATCATGACCTGAGCTGTGAGATCATGACCCGAGCTGAAGCCAGATGCTTAACTGACTGAGCCACCCAGGCGCCCCTATAACTGTATGTTCTCAAAAGTTCACTTCTACACTGTTAATTTTAGTTTTTTTTATTTCTTAAAAATGTAGGGGTGCCTGGGTGGCTCAGTCCGTTGAGCGTCCGACTCCGGCTCAGGTCGTGATCTCGCGGTTCATGAGTTCGAGCCCCGCATCGGGGTCTGTGCTGACAGCTCAGAGCCTGGAGCCCGCTTTAGATTCTGTGTCTCCCTCTCTCTCTGACCGCCTCCCGTTCTGTCTCTGTCTCAAAAAAATAAGTAAATGTTAAAAAAAAATTTTTAAAGATTTTAAAAATGTATTGTGTACACTGGTAAAAACCCAAGTCTCTAACTGTACAAAGGGTGGAGAGTGAAAAGCCAGTTCCCCCACCCTTGAGCCACAAAACCCAGTTCATCTCCCCAGAGACAACCACCTGTCGTTATCTCGTGTCCTTGTAGACAGTACCTTTACACCCAAATGGCAGCATGTTCCAGAAACACTGCTCTGGACCTTGTTTTTGTCATTCACTTCCCAGCTTTTTAAAAACTGCTGGTGCCACTGTTCAGCTTCACCTTGAAGTAGTCAGAGATTTGCTTTTGGATTCAGAAAGTGTGAGGGGCGCCTGGGTGGCTCAGTCGGTTAAGCGTCCGACTTCGGCTCAGGTCATGATCTCGCGGTCTGTGAGTTCGAGCCCCGCATCGGGCTCTGTGCTGACAGCTCAGAGCCTGGAGCCTGTTTCAGATTCTGTGTCTCCCTCTCTCTGACCCTCCCCCGTTCATGCTCTGTCTCTCTCTGTCTCAA
>NW_026057580.1:93550799-93633724 GCF_023721935.1 Panthera uncia
AGTTCATGCTCTGTCTCTCTCTGTCTCAAAAATAAATAAACGTTAAAAAAAAAAAAAAAAAAGAAAGTGTGAAAAACCCAAGACGGCTTTTTTTTCTTTCCTAATTGGCCTCTTTCAGCCTCAGATTCATGGGGAATGAGTGTAGTCAGAAAAGTTTAATTTATAATGGAAATGGAATAACGTCATAAATCCATGTGGCAGATGAAAGAGGAAACCACCCTACTACCACTAACAAATCATAAAGAAACTAGTGATCAGGAGGTAATGACATCTGAAGCTCTTGCCCAGATAATAAAGAGAATGGTGAAGATTCCACATCGAAGGAGGTGCCTGAAAGGAGTAGAGGAACCAGGTTAGAATGGGGATAAGTGAGAAGGGAAGACCTTCTTGTAAGGGCCTAAGACTGACTTTGCCTTCCTTTTCAGAATCAAGAGAAAGTCCAACCTGTGAAACTCTTCTGTGAAATTGCCCCAGCCCTTCCTTAGGAAGTTTCGTAGACCTGTACTGCCTGCTATGGTAGTCTTGGGGAGATGGAAAGGATTAGGAGACCAGGGAATAGAGGAGATGTCCTATCCCATCTCTTCCCAGATTCTGGAGGAGAGGGTACAAAAACTCTAGGTAATGACAGTGAACAAGGCCAGCAGGTGACCTGAGGCATAGCCAAAGATGGTGGGAAAGACACACGGCACTAGACAGAATAAACGCAAGAGGCAGCCCACCCAGCGGCTGAGAGAGTCTGCTAGTTGGTTTGGGTTTGAGTAAGCACACCGTAATTTACTGATCCAAAATGAGTTATCCTCTTTATGACTCGGCTTCCTCATCTATGAAATGGGGCTAGATATCTGAAGACTTAAGGCAAGTGTGAGTGTTAAGTAACAAAATATGTGTAAAAAGCTTAGAATGGTGCCAGGCATATTGCGAGTGCTCAATAAATGTGTGCCCCAATGATGACAGCAGTGGGTTTCAAAGTGACTTCAGGCCTGCGTGGCTCCCGACACTGGCCACCTCCTCTCCCACTCCCATCCCCACCAATGCTGTTTCTCAAACTCACCAGGGTTCTTCTGGCATCGAGGGGTTCACATTAGTAGCCTCCTGTGCCTCCAACGCCCCTTCCCAGATGCCTGCATGGCTCACGCCCTCACCTCTCCAGGGCTTGCTCATATGGCACCTTCCTGGTCAGGGATCTTCCTGACTACCAACAATTCCCCCTGCTCTCCCTTCTCTGCTCTATTTTTCTCCATGACACATCTCACCATATCTTATCCATCATATTTTTCCTGTATCTCCTCCCCACCCTACATCCTCCCACTCACTAGATTGTAAGCTCTGTGAGAGCAGATGTTTTTGTTTTGTCTACTGATGTATCCCAGAGCAGTACTGGCATATCATAGGTGCTCAATAAATTCTCCTTGAATCAGTGAGTGAGTATTTCCTAGTATATCCATTCTCCAATTTAGGCACATTTATACACGTGTAGTATATTACTTCCAATTCTTGCTTGTACAATATTGCAGTGAATATTGTATGTGAGTGTATCTAGAAGCAGAACTACTGGATCATGAGTTAAGAACAACGTTAATTTTCTAGATATATTTTCAATCAACTCTCCAAAGTGGTACTTATCATATTCCCATATGCAGTGTGAGACTCCTGCTTCATATTTTTTTTTTAATTTGAGAGAGAGAGAGTGAGAGGGCATGAACAGGGGAGAGGCCCAGGGGTGGGGATGGGGAGGGAGGGAGAGAGAGAGAGAGAGAGAGAGAGAGAGAGAGAGAGAATATCTTAAGCAGGCTCCACACTTAGTGCAGAGCCCAAAGCGAGGCTCGATCCTATGACCCTGGGACCGTGACCTGAGCCAAAATCAAGAGTCAAAAGCTCAACTGACTGAGCCACCCAGATGCCCCAATCCTTTTTCACATTTTTGATGGCACTTGATATTGTCAGACTTTTTTAGTTTTTGCAAGTCTGAGTATTCAATGGTATCTTATTTTAATTTTCATTTTCATTTACCTGATTATTGGCCAATTTGAACATCATGTATTTGTTGATCATTTTGATCTTATCCTTTGTGAATTACCTGTTCATGTCTTTTGTCCACATTTTTTATATATTCTATATATATATATATTCTTTTTATATCTTTTCTCTCTCTCTCTCTCTCTCTCTCTCTCTATATATATATATATATATATATACATAATACACCAATCTTTTGTTAATTATATGTGTAACATGTAACTTCTTCAGTCTCTCGTTTTTTTAACTTTTTAAAAGTGATTTTTGATGCACAGAAGTTGGAACTCCATTGCTAAACAAAGACTGTCCCATGTTAATAATTTCTTAAAGGTGTTTAGAATTTTTCTTACATACATATAGATTTAAAAATACATTTTAGAACAAATCAGGAGACTATAGATGCTGGAGAGGATGTGGAGAAACGGGAACCCTCTTGCACTGTTGGTGGGAATGCAAATTGGTGCAGCCGCTCTGGAAAGCAGTGTGGAGGTTCCTCAGAAAATTAAAAATAGACCTACCCTATGACCCAGCAATAGCACTGCTAGGAATTTATCCAAGGGATACAGGAGTGCTGATGCATAGGGGCACTTGTACCCCAATGTTTATAGCAGCACTCTCAACAATAGCCAAATTATGGAAAGAGCCTAAATGTCCATCAACTGATGAATGGATAAAGAAATGGTGGTTTATATACACAATGGAGTACTACAGGGCAATGAGAAAGAACGAAATATGGCCCTTTGTAGCAACGTGGATGGAACTGGAGAGTGTGATGCTAAGTGAAATAAGCCATACAGAGAAAGACAGATACCATATGGTTTCACTCTTATGTGGATCCTGAGAAACTTAACAGAAACCCATGGGGGAGGGGAAGGAAAAAAAAAAGAGGTTAGAGTGGGAGAGAGCCAAAGCATAAGAGACTCTTAAAAACTGAGAACAAACTGAGGGTTGATGGGGGGTGGGAGGGAGGGGAGGGTGGGTGATGGGTATTGAGGAGGGCACCTTTTGGGATGAGCACTGGGTGTTGTATGGAAACCAATTTGACAATAAATTTCATATATTAAAAAAATAATAAAAAAATAAAAAATAAAATAAAAAATAAAAATACATTTTAGGAAAAAAATTTCCATAGGCATCCATTTTTTTGGTAAGATCTATTACCATCTTATAGAATACCAGTGTTCCATGGACAGATTTGGGGAATGCTTCTCTAAGAAATAGGGACAGCTAGGAGGCTTTTTTTTTTTTTTTTTTTTTTTTCCCAACGTTTTTTTTTTTTTTTTGAGACAGAGAGAGACAGAGCATGAACGGGGGAGGGGCAGAGAGAGAGGGAGACACAGAATCGGAAACAGGCTCCAGGCTCCGAGCCATCAGCCCAGAGCCTGACGCGGGGCTCGAACTCACGGACCGTGAGATTGTGACCTGGCTGAAGTCGGACGCTTAACCGACTGCGCCACCCAGGCGCCCCCAGCTAGGAGGCTTTTGAGCAAGGTAGCGATGTGATGGGAACAGAGTACAGGAACAGAGAACACTACTTACTATTTTCTTTTTGTTCTATGTGGGCAAGTTTGCCTCTGCCATCTTGACTTTACAGAGTTGTTCAAAAAATCTCAACTGATTTACACAATGGCTAAATTTATCATTCCACCTGAAGTTCTTGTTTTATCAAAACATTTGGCTAGGCTGACATCACCCTGCATGCCAAGGAGCTTAACAGGGTCTGGGTAACTTCTTTTCTAAAATACTTAATGGGAAATCTATATGCCTAACTTTGTATATGAAAGGTTTAATGTAGCTGTTAATATTCCGGCTATGCTAAAATTTTAATTATTTTTTTTTCAACGTTTTTTTTTTTTTATTTATTTTTGGGACAGAGAGAGAGAGACAGAGCATGAACGGGGGAGGGGCAGAGAGAGAGGGAGACACAGAATCGGAAACAGGCTCCAGGCTCCGAGCCATCAGCCCAGAGCCTGACGCGGGGCTCGAACTCACAGACCGCGAGATCGTGACCTGGCTGAAGTCGGACACTTAACCGACTGCGCCACCCAGGCGCCCCTTTAATTATTTTTAAATATTTATTTATTATTGAGATACAGAGAGAGGCTGAGCATGAGCAGGGGAGGGCCAGAGAGAGAGGGAGACACAGAATCTGAAGCAGGTTCCAGGCTCTGAGCTGTCAGCACAGAGCTCCACATGGGGCTCGAACTCACAAACTGTGAGATCATGACGTGAGCCGAAGTCGGACGCTTAACCAACTGAGCCACCCAGGCACCCCAACTAAAATTTTTAACATTCTGGAATTGGGGTCATTTTAGTTAACCTAAATGCCTGATGATTATCAACTGATCATTAAATGCCTAAAGTCCAGTGTGACAGAGGAGACTTTGAGCCCAAATCTTCTTTCCTCAGATTGTCAAGGAAACATTCTAGAGTCCTTATCAACTTCTATCCTTTAAAGATAGCAATGGTATGAAGCTACTTCTTGTAACTCAATTCTCATCCCCTTCCTTCTCACTCAGTTACAGTCTCAGGTAAACAACATTGATAATTTAAATGATGTTTAATTTCCTCATTGTGTCCCACCTTCTATTCTTTTGACTTCTATTCATCTTCATTCAATTCTAAATTCTAGATTAAAGGAGTTAAGAGTAAAGTTGTTTAGGCATTGTTAGTTGAATGATAAATATAATTCATTCAAAGCAACAAAAAATATACTATTAAAATATCAACCAATTTAACTTAGAGACTATTACCTTTTCAAATATCACAATTATTGATGTTTTAATGAAAAGAATTATTAAATAATTTCTAAGTCAGCCAAACAAGACAATAATTTGACAATCCCTAAGGACAAGAGATAAAACTAAAGGCATATTTTTAAAGCAACCAACTTAAATGTTTATGGTCCCATGTGTATATAAAAGAAAAATAATTTGGGGCACCTGGGTGGCTCAGTTGGTTAAGCATCCGACTTTGGCTCAGGTCATGATCTCACGGTTTTGTGGGTTCGAGCCCTGCATCGGGCTCGGTGCTGACAGCTCCAAGCCTGGAGCCTGCTTCAGATTCTGTGTTTCCTTCTCTCTCTGTGCCTCCCCTGCTCACACTCTGTCTCTCTCTGTCTCTCAAAAATAAATAATAAAAAAAAAGTTAAAAGAAAATTAAAAAAAAAAGAAAACGAATTTAATGATAAAGTAATGAACAGACAGGAGCAATGGTTAGGTTTGTTTCACTATAAAGTACTTGTTTTAAATATTTCGTCACCATCTTGTAAACCTCTCTCTTTTATGTGACAAAATAGCATCAATCAGGGGCACCTGGCTGACTCCGTTGGTAGAGCCTTCGACTCCTGATCTCAGGGTCATGGGTCTGAGCCTCACATTGGACATAGAGATTACTTTTAAAAACCAGCATCAATCATTTTTCTCTGCTGATAGATTTAACTACTAAGAGATTCTTCTAAAAAAATTTTTTTTAATGTTTATTTTTGAGATAGAGAAAGAGTGCAAGTGGTTGGGGGTGGGAGGGGGGACAGAGAGAAAGGGAGACACAGAACCTGAAGCAGGCCTCAGGCTCTGAGCTGTCAGCACAGAGCCCAACACAGGGCTTGAACTCATGAGCCGTGAGATCATGACCTGAGTCGAAGTCTGACGCTTAACCAACTGAGCCACCCAGGCGCCCCAAGAGATTCTTTACATATCATAAAAAGATCCAAAGTGTAAAGTTAATTTTAATACTACAGCACGTCCTATTCCAGACACTTGTCTGGATCTTTGAATTTCTCTTCATCATGTCCTAATCTCTCTCTCTGTCTCTCTCTCTCTCCCTCTCTCACCCCATCTAACAATCTCGCCTCACTCTTTGTGAGCATAGATTGGAAGAATAGTAAGGGCGCTCCTACACCCCGGAGAGAGTTTAAGTGATAACTGGAAGGGATGGGGAAGTCTTTGTGAACAACATATGGAAGTTCTTAGATGTGGGGTATAGTCCAAATAGCATCGCCTTGAAAAAAATCTCCCACTGAAAATTGAAAAAGTTAATAATCTTAAAAGTCTGCTGAGTTACAGACAGGGCTCAAAATCGTTTCTCTTTCTTCAGACCATACTAAGTAGTGAGTCAACATTATAAAAGTAGGGGGAAAAAGCTAAAAATATTTAATATGAAAAAGCTACGTTTTTTTCTTTTTCTATAGTGTCCTCTTCCAGTGACAAACTGAAACAGTAACATTTATCAGTCTGGTTACAGAACACATTTATAAGCGACACCAAGATTTGGGAAGAGCAAAGTATGGTCAAGGGGAGAAATTCAAGGTTTTACAAGAAAAGGTGTAACTAAAATATTAGAGAAGTGTACAGAAAAAAAAAGAATAATAAAATTTTTGGCAGTGATGACCGACACATGAGGTGACAAATATAAAGATGCTACTGACTAAAAGAAACAGATCTGGGACTCGCAAATAGATTTCATTGTTTCAAAAAGCTGTGCTACATTAATGGCATTACAGCCTAAAAGACCTACCGGATGATCCTCTTTCTCAGAGTAGGTAAAATAAATCCCCAGCCATCATGCTTGTTATTTGAGGAAAACAACAAGATCCTGTTTACCTTCTTTCGGTCTAGTGTAGATTTCTCTCCTACCTGGTCTGAAGCTCACACGATTAGAACCACACCTTTAGGTTACATAATGCATATAGGGCACTGGCCCAGAGGATACGATTGCACCCAGTGATGGTGAAAGGCTCTCCTTAGCATGGATTCTCTTGTCAGATCACGCGGTCATGGATGGATGGATTCCTGTCTTACCCTCCCTTCTGCTGAATGCCTATTTCTTTCAGGCAGTAACTTAGACTCTGGGTATTGGAAAAATGAGTGGGATACGGTCTTTTTCCTTTAGGACCTCCTTGTTTGACAGAAGACACTAATAGGAAGACAAATACAATGCAACATGATATATTTTCGACTACAATTGACAAAGGTTGAAAAGAGTAATATCCACCATTAGCTAGAACATAAGAAAACAGCACAGAAACACCATTTCTAGAAGCTCAAATTGGTAACAGGTTTTCTGGAGGACACTGTGGCACTATGTACGAAAAACCTTAAACAGCAATAACAAGTCAATAGAGTTCACCTCAACAGATCCTCTGAGCTCAGGATTTATCCTAAGGAAGTCATCAGACAAGTTTGCAAAGATGTTTGCACAAATATATATATTGAAGCATTTATGAATAGTGAATATACTATAGTGTCCAATAACAGGTGATTGGTTAAATGAATTTTGCCACATCCATACAACAGCGTATTATCACCATTAAGAGAGCTACAGATTTATGCAGTGAGTAAGAGATATGCTTTTGATATATGTTTGAGTGAAGGGTAGATTACAAAGCATAATACAGATGTGATGAAAATGACACTTAACCCCTGTGGTCTTCCTCTGCAAAATCTGTCACGCCAGTCTAATCATGAGAAAAAAAATCATACAACGTCGAATAGTGAGTCATCTTATAGTATCTCTGACTAGTACTTCAGAACTGTCAAGGTCATCAGAGCAAGGAAGTCTGAGAAACTGTCAGAACCAAGAGGAGTCTAAGGTGACACAAAAGAAAAATGTAATATGATATCCTGGATGGGATCCTGCAACAAAAAAGGACACTAGGTAAAAACTAAGGCTATCTGAAATCTGTGAACTTTAGTTAAAATAAATGTATCAATATCGGCTCAACAATTACAACAAATGTATCATATTAATGTAACATGTGAATAATGAGCAGTGATTTGAGAACTCTGTACTAGCTTTGCAATTTTTCTGTAAATCTAAAATGTTCTGATAGATTTTATTTTAATCAATAACAATCAGTTTTAAAGGTATATATTTACTATATATAAGAAAAAGTGGGGAAGGATATACTTCAAGGGGTTAATTTTTTCAGTTAGATTTATTGAGGTATAATTTATATACAGTAAAATGTACTTTTTTTTATTGTGCAGTTCTGTTAATTTTAATATACATAGTCCCGTAACTACCACCCTAATCAAGATACAGGACACTTCCATCAGCCCTAAGGCCCTTTGTAGCCCACTCTCTGGCAACCGCTGTTTTCTTTTCCTTTGCCTTTTCCAGAATCCATGTACACAGAATCAGACAGGATGTACTCTGTTGATTAAAATTGTCTTTTTCCTCAGAATGTGAGACTGTGGGTAGTAATTTCCTTATTCTTCTTACCTTGCTTATTTGCATTTTTAGCTTTTCTATAATAGACATAACTTTTGCTATTTAGAATAATAAAAGTGAAAAGTAATCATAATGGGCATTATATTATAAGTGAAGAGACAATGCTACTGGAGTACTTATGAGGACATTTTTTTTTTTAATTTTTTTTTTAACGTTTATTTATTTTTGAGACAGAGAGAGACAGAGCATGAACGGCGGAGGGGCAGAGAGAGAGGGAGACACAGAACTGGAAGCAGGCTCCAGGCTCTGAGCCATCAGCCCAGAGCCCGATGCGGGGCTCGAACTCACGGTCCGTGAGATCGTGACCTGAGCTGAAGTCAGACGCTCAACCGACTGAGCCACCCAGGCGCCCATGAGGACATTTTTGTTGAAGATATTCAAGCTGCAGGATTATTTTACTAAAGAGTTAAATTCTAAGTGGCAACAGCAGTTACGAGGTGGGTTCTAGGACCAGCTAGAGCTAGGTAAAAATCCCAGCTCCACTACTGACTAGTTGTGTGACCTTGGTAATCTATTTGGTATTTTTTACCCTTAGTATCCCCATTTTAAAAATAGGGTTAACACAGTACCTGTCTCATACAGTTGTTAAAAGAATTAAATGAGACTGCATGCAAATTTGTGCATCATAGACATTAGCTACTAAAATCATTTATATCGTTTATTCTCATTCTCGCGATGATGCTATCACTATGATTACTGAGCTGTTGAGAGGTGGAGGATACAGGGTCGTTCTCGGCCAAGGAAGCAGAACTCACGAGAGCAGAGTTATGGAAGTGCCTCCAAGGACACAGTGGCAAGTAAGGGGCCGAGGGAGAGGAGGCAGATGCCCAGAGCCAGGTTGTGAAGGGCATGCTCACCCAGGCCAAGGAATTTGTTCCTTACCCTTAGGCCCGAGGACAGAAACCATTTTGTTTGGTCATGTAAGTTGTACCTCTGGCTGTCTGTCTCACAGTAGCTTCATTTTTTATGCCAGCTCAGTCTAGTCTCCCCTTTCCCCCTTCTACTCCCCAGGCTGCCAAAGCATTCTGTTCATTTCTCTGTCACCACATGTAAAATGGGGCACCGTAATCACCTGTTTACAAGCCCGCATCTCCAGGTAGGATGAGTTCCTGTAGACTCTGTCCCCTACCCCACATTATATTCCAAAGAGGTAGAAAATCCCTACCAAATAGTTAGTGAATGAACAGTTACATTTTCTCAGGACAAAAAGAAAACAAAAACCATGAGAGGTTACAATTCCTGGTAGATATGTTTCCATAAGGAGAAAAAGAAGAAATTCTAAGAACTGAATGATCAGAAGGAATAAACAGGATCAAAGGGGAGACAGACCAGAAGCTCTGCAGGAGGCTGGAAGGCCAGGGAGGTGGGGGCTGGGGGGGGAGGGGCCTCAAGGCATGTTACTTAACAGTTTTGACTAGAAAATTGGGCAGCTATCATCAATTAACTCTTGATATCCTACTATATTCAGAAAGTGGTAGTTCTGTATATGTCAATATGAAACAAAATGTAAGATACATTGTTAAGTGAACAATGTGCCTATGCTAAGGGTGTAGGGGAAACATGTCTGTATACACACATGTACACATATATCCATACACTTATACATGCATGAGATGAAACCAATAACACGGGTTGTCTCTGAAGAGGAGAGTTCTTTTCATTATAAAATTTTTACTACCTTTTACTTTAAGACCACTTACGTACGTTAATCTACTCAAAATTTGTTTTTAAAGAGATCCATAAAGTGGTATTTTAGAATACATTTCTAAAATTAACTATTAAAAAAGGAAGCCATTTACATACAAAGAAAAAAGGTCTGGAATGATATGTACCAAAATGTGAATGCTACACATTCTGTATATATTTTTTCTTTTCTCCTTTGCTAGTCTTTCCTGTTTCCGTTTTCTAATTTTGCTGGTTCCTCCTTTTTCCCAGGGTTCAGTCCTTGGTAGTTTTCTCTGTCTGTGTTATTTTGGTGATCTCATGGAATCTCATGGTTTTAAATACCAATAATATGCTGGACAAATTTATATTTGCAGGCAAGATCTGGGCTCCAGGCTTAAATATATGACTGTCTATTCAATGTCTTCAGTTGGACATCTAAATACCAGCAAGTCAAATATGACACAACCAAAAGCGAACTTCCTGCCCCCTCCCACACACTTCAACACATAAGTCTTCCCATCTTAGTCTATGGAAAATCTTTCTTGCAGTTGCTCTGGCCAAAAACTTGAGGGGTGCCAGGGTGGCTCAGTTAAGCATCTGACCTCGGCTCAGGTCATGATCTCCCAGTGCGTGAGTTTGGGCCCTGCGTCGGGCTCTGTGCTGACAGCTCAGAGCCTGGAGCCTGCTTCGGATTCTGTGTCTCCCTCTCTCTCTGTTTCACACACCAGGCATGCTCCCATCTCACACAGTGGTGCTGGTCCTTCCTCTGCTCTGACCCCAGATAGTCTGAAGATTCAGTTCCTCCCTTCTTTCAAGTCTCTGCTCAAACCTCACCTGCCTTCCTAGAACGCCGTGTCTATAACCCACCCACAGCCCTTTCCCAGCTCAATCTTTTCCCCTAAGAGTCATCCCTTTCTATTCTATAACAATGATTTGGTTAATTCATGCATAATTGGCCATGCTCACATTTGAATACAAGCTCCATGAGAATAGGGATTTTTGTCTGTATTGTTCACTTAATCTAGGAAATACGTGGCATAGAGTAGATACTCAGTAAATGCATAGCAAATGAACAAGCTCGCATTACCTGTGATGTGAAGAACAATTTTTAGGGCTTCTGGGTGGCTGCGTCGGTTAAGCGTCCGACTCTTAATTTGGCTTAGGTTATGATCTCACGATCTCATAGTCGTGAGGCTGAGCCCTGCACTGGCTCTGTGCTGAGCCAGGAGCCTGCCTGAGATTCTCTCTCTCCCTCTGTCCCTCCCCTGACTGTGCACGCTCTCTCTCTCTCTCTCTCTCAAAAAAAAAAAAAAAAAAAAATTTATTTTTAAAAAATGTTTAAAAATTTTTCTTTTATTAGGAAAATTTATTGTTTATTTTTAGGAGAGAGAGAGCAGGAGAGAGGCAGAGAGAGAGGGAGATGAAGCATTTGAGGCGGGCTCTGTGCTCACAGCAGAAAGCCCGATGCAGGACTCCAACTCACAAACCATGAGATCATGATGCTTAACTGACTGAGTCACCCAGGCACCGCCCCCCCCAAATAATAATTTTAAAATAAAACTCACTATAATGAATGAATGCTACGAGTGTATGCTTAATCATTTCAAAGCTTTCTTGAATGTATATAAATATATTTTCCTTTCAGAAACCTTTCCATTTTTGTTACCTTAGGAAAATATATTTCTAGGTTTTACTTATTTTTTTTCCTATTTATGAAGACTGAAGTAGCAAAATGCTTTTTAAAGTTTTCACTCTGGAAGAACACGGTAAACCATTTTATTTCAGTGATCTCCTTTTCTACCGCAGGCAGCGCAGCAGAGGCTGGGCTACACGACAGGGGTGCCCATCTCCACCACCGTGTTAGCCTCTCCGAGCCTCCTTCTCCACATCTGGAAAATGGGAAAGATCCCTCATACCGTCGTGAAGATTTAGCGGGACCAGAACGAGTATTTGCCAGGTGCCTTCATCGCCAAACGGGTGGTATCATCTCTGTTTTCACAGCTTAGGCAACAGGCGCCCAAGGTTGGGGAACTAGTTAGTAGGAGGGTCAGAAGCTTGTTCCCTACACAGGACATTCAGGGCTCTTGCCCTCTACCCTCACCGCCTCTACTCTCTTTGAAGGAGGGTAAAGGGTAGGCAAAGCATCTAACGGTGGCCAGTTGGGAACTGAAGTCTGTGCCTTCAGCCCGTGAGAGGTCACAGCCCCGAGCAGGGGCCTCCGATGAGTCCACCACTGCCACAACTGGGGCACAAGACCCCCCTCAGGCAATCATAGCTCTAAGCGAGTGAGAGAGAATTAACAGGGACACAGGGCACTATCCCTCCTACTTCTCCTTTCCTATTCATGGAAATAATCACGCAAAGTTAAATCCCCCGCCTTTTTATTCTTCTTTCCGGGTCTCAGCTCAATAACTGATGTCCACCCCAGAAACCTCTTTCTCACGCTGTACAAACAGGGCACACTGTCCTCTTTCATCCACTTCCACCTCTCGTGAACTCTTAGCCAGGTACCTCAGGTAAATCCTTCTCCCTTTCTGACATCCTTCGGTCCATCTGCAAACTCCAAAATAACACCATTATGGTTGGTAGGCACCAAAGTGGCATTCATGCTACACCGAAATTGAGCAAAAAACCAGTCATTCACTTTGAACTGTTCTAGGCTCAATGAATTATACGGTGCACTATCCCAGACAGTGATCAGATAGAGGTCACCTTCAAAATCTTCTCAGACAAGTCCCTTACCCGTTTCTTTCTTTCTTTTTTTTCTGAAAGAGAGAGAGACAGAGAGACAGAGAGAGCAAGTGCACCAGGGAGGGACAGAGGGAGAGGGAGGGAGGGAACCCTAAGCAGGCTCCACACTATACGTGGAGCCCAACGCAGGGCTCGATCCCACCGTGAGAACGTGACCTGAGCCAAAATCAAGAGTCGGGTGCTTAACCAACTGAACCATCCAGGTGTCCCCCTTACGTCTTTATTTTAAATTAATGTAACTATGGTGAACAGTGCTTAAGGAAGCCATAGGCCAGCTCAGATCCCAGTTCTACTATTTAGTAGCTGTGTGGCTTTGAGCAGCTATTTATCTTTTGCCCCAGGTTCCTCATCCGTGAAGTGGGATCATAATGGAACCTGTGTCCTAGAGTTATTAGCAGGATTAAATGAGCTAATTCATCTAAAGCCCTTAGAATGGCTTCTGGCCCAGAGTCAGAGAAAAATAAACATAGGTCATTGAATTTCATCAAATATGAATATTTAATATTTGAAAAACATTTCTATTTCTTGATCTTTTTTCTATGTTTTTATTTTACTTTTGAGAGACAGACAGGGTGTGAGCTGGGGAGGGGCAGAGAGAGAGGGAGACACAGAATCCAAAGCCGGCTCCAGGCTACAAGCTGTCAGCAAGAGCCTGATGCAGGGCTAGAACTCACAGAGCGTGAGACCATGACCTGAAACGAAGTCAGTTGCCTGACTGAGAGTCATCCAGGTGCCCCTCTATTTCTTGATCTTTAAATTTTTTTAATGTTTTATTTATTTTTGAGACAGAGAGAGACAGAGCATGAGCAGGGGAGGGGCAGAGAGAGAGGGAGATACAGACTCCGAAGCAGGCTCCAGGCTCTGAGCTGTCAGCACAGAGCCCCGCGCGGGACTCAAACCCACAAACCGTGAAATCATGACCTGAGCCGAAGTCAGACGCTTAACCCACTGAGCCACCCAGGTGCCCCATATTTCTTGATCTTTAAGATACTTTTATTACAGGAGCACCTAGGTGGCTCAGTCAATTGAGCGTCTGACTCCTGATTTCAGCTCAGGTCATGACTCTGGGGTTGTGGGATCAAGCCCAAGTTGGGCTCCACGATGAGCAGGCAGCCTTCTTAACATTCTCTCTCTCTCTCCCCCTGCCTTTCCCCCACTTTCACGTGCACATGTGTACTCTCTGTCTCTAAAATAAAAATTAAAAAAAAACTTTTATTACTTTAAACTTGAAAGAAAATTTAACTACAAATGGTGTTTCAGTCATATAATCGATTAAATATACTCTTATTAGGTAATCTGAAGATCTTATATTCACAATAATGTTCCTGTGGAAAGCTTATTTTGAATTCAGAAATATTGGCAAATGAAATTTTGAAGTGCATTTTATCTAGAAGATAGGGAATGCTTACGTTAAAAATGCAAATGTACATGAAACTATGACATAGGATTTAATTTATCAGAAAATTCTTTACTTTTTTGAAATAGGATTTATTTCATAAACAATCCTTCTATTTCTATTGCCATAGCTGGTATACCTTAGGCACCTGTGAAAAGTGTAAGTCAGAGGTGAAGGGATCCAGGATCTCCTTGCTTATTCACAGTGCTTGGCTTTTACAACCAGGCTCGTGAATGCTAGAAAACACTGTGTTTGAAAAAATAAAATCTTTAGACTATACCATCTGCACTTGCCTGAGAGGTCCGTTTCCTGAAAATAATTTACTCAGCTATAGAACTCTGATCTGTACCGGTAACTACAATGAGCAGAAGGTTGCACTTGCAGTGAGGAAGCTGATCCTACGAGCTACTTCCTTTCCATCTCTCCAAATAAGGCAACACCACTGCGTCTGCAGACCTGGTGAAGTTCTGCTTCTTTTGGAATTAACAGCAACAGAATACGTGTTGGTAAAACCGCCAGATTTAGCAAAGGAAAACTCGATGACCAGCTGAAGGTGATTTTCAGATACATGAGGAGTATTTTTTTAGTATAAATGTGTCCCAAATATTGAATGGGACTTATACAAATAAAGCATTCTTTGTGTTTCTGAAATTCACATTCATCCAACCATCCTGCATTTAATCTGGTCATGCTATTCGTTGGGAGATTATTTATTTCTAGACATATTACTGCTCACTCACTTTCTCTCTCCCTCTCCCTCCCCCCCACACATGCACCATGCACGCATGCAACTTCATAATTTGAAGGAATGCATGTGTTTTGTAAACAACTACCCTAATTTGTATTTATTATCAAGGTTTTGGAAACTGCTTTCGTTTGTGTTGAAATTAGAGGAAAAATCCATAATCTCATGTAATTATATTTTATTACTTCTTTGGATCTGTACAATTACAGAAATAAACTAAGAATTCAGTTTTTATTCTAACTCATTTATGTTCTCAAAGTTAAATGGAATCTGGTCTCAGAACAATTTAATATGAGATAATACTGCCACCTGGAGACCAGAGGCAGGTATGACTAAGAATCAATCTAAATTCTAATTCTTGAATAAGTAATCTGAGTTATGGTGACACTTGATTTAATAATGCCATCTGCCACTTGCCATCATATGGGTCTAATTTTTTCCTCATTTATTCATTAATTGAATGTAAATTTTCTAATTTTCTATTGTATGCCAGACACTACGCTAAACTTTGGGGATATAAAGATGTATAAAACCTAGATCCTTTCATGAGTAGCTAACAGATTGGTAGGAGACACCAGCATGTTACCAGCTGTCATCCCATGTACCCCTACCCTTTAAGAGTGATGCAAAATGGAATATAATACTTGTCTTCATGTAGTGGGAAACTCGTCTCTTTCCAAGATTACAGCATAGACTGTGGTTTATAATTTTCCATTCACCTTGGACTCTAAGCTCCTCCTTCACCTGACATAGTGCTGTTTATGCATCACGTTACTGTTACACACACGTTGCTCTCATTCTCCGTAAATCTCCCAAAGATGCAGAACACAATGCTTTTCCTTGATTTTCATAATGTTCATACAAAGCTTTGATCCTGCAGAGAATGTATCTTGAAGTTTGGAAGCATGGAAGACGTGTGTGTGTGTGTGTGTGTGTGTGTGTGTGTGTGTGTAATTAGAACACTGCCATTTACAAATTGAACAACAGACCTCATTGATCTTTTTAAAGTCTTCTCCCTCCCACCCCTTTGACTCTCCTTTCTCACTCTGCTCCCTTCTTTGCTGTCCTTTTCTTCAACATTTCCCAACCCCTACCTTCTACTACAGTGAGCAATTCTTCCCAGCTTATTATATAGAACAATTCAACTTTCTCAATTTCATATCCCCAAACTCAGCCTCCTGCCCACCCGTGCATATCCAACACTCCTTGCTCCATTATGACACACAATGGGCCATCTTCTTAGAGTATCATCTCCCCTTTTCTCCCTATACAAGATTTATTTCCCCTTGACAGCTCTTAAAAAGCAGAGTGGTAGCAGTTTAGGTTTTAAATAACATCTTAAAATTTCCTTGTTGGTTATTATGTGTTATGAGGGCCTCTTCTACTCTTCCCTTCCTCCCTGCCTTGCTGCCCCCCTCCCTCCCTTCTACTCTCTCTGCTATACTGTAAGCTATCCCTACAAGTATTTACTAGTCTTGTGGTACTCTTTGGTGATACTGCTCAAATTAAATTAAAATTCAACAAAGGAGAGAAAACTGATGGAAGGGTTGTTACACAGTATTGCTAATTTTCTGATCAATGGTATACTTTGCTTTCTGGTTAAGCCTATAACACAAGCCTTCTTCTAAAGCTGGAGTGTTCCTACAACAAGAACTTGGAGAAAAGATATTGGAAAGATGAATTGTCCTCTTGCTGATATCTCGCTGACCGACCGGGATATCTTGCTGATATCTTGCTGACAACCGACTGAGTGGCTCAGTTGGTTAAGCGTCCGACTTCGGCTGGGGTCATGATCTCACGGTTTGTGAGTTTGAGCCCCGTGTAGGGCTCTGTGTTGACAGCTCAGAGCCTGGAGCCTGCTTTGGATTCTGTGCCTCCCTGCCTGTCTGCCCTTCCCCTGCTCATACTCTGTCTCTCAAAAATGAATAAACGTTTAAAAAAGTTTTCCGATTTCTTAAAAATGGAGGGCGTGATGGCGGAAGGGCATCCCAAATTAGAATACGTGGGTTCTACTTTGTTCTGCCTCTCTAGCATTGATGTATTTATATCAATCTCTAGATACGGCTTCCTCATTAACAAATTCAGGAGAAATATGTGGTACTATCCATTGCCTCTTCAATCTAAAGATCTACAAACCTAAAACCTCCCTACACGGGAAAGGACATCCAGACGACGGAATGAAACCTGGATCTCGCCCCTCATTTAGGATAGTTCTGTCCCTCACAATACACAATTCCTTCTCCAGAAGAAATATATATAGTGATAGAACTGTTTTGGTGACGAGAAACGTGCATTTATTAGCTTTTTTGAGTGTCAAAGTCCTCACATCTAAAAAGAGGGCACCACCTACCTCATGGAATTGTAGTGAGGATGGGACATAACGCCTGTACAGGGTCTGAACAGAGTAGTTATTAACAGAAATAGAATCTCATTTAGGGGCTTGGCATGGTGTCATTAAACAGAATCACGGTTTTTCTTTTTTTTTTTTTTTTATTTTTTTTTTTCAACGTTTATTTATTTATTTTTGGGACAGAGAGAGACAGAGCATGAATGGGGGAGGGACAGAGAGAGAGGGAGACACAGAATCGGAAACAGGCTCCAGGCTCTGAGCCATCAGCCCAGAGCCTGACGCGGGGCTCGAACTCACGGACCGTGAGATCGTGACCTGGCTGAAGTCGGACGCTTAACCGACTGCGCCACCCAGGCGCCCCCAGAATCACGGTTTTTCATGGCGCCTTCCAAACCTTACCTTGAGAAGTCTCCGCGAGGTAGTTGATTCAGTTGCTATGACGACACTCCGGTTCCGCCTCCGCTCTTGCTCGAATGGCATGCTGGGAATTGTAGTGCGTGGGAGCCGACGTTGAGCCAGGGGGCGGGACAGCTTCCGCGAAGCGCACTGCGTCTCCCGTGCCTGCTTCCACTGCCAAGCCTATTCCTCAGTGCTTGTGGGCCACAGAACCCAAAATAAAAGTCCAACTATGGGTCTTTGTTTCCACGTCCGCCTAAAATACAGCTAAGAGCAGGACAGTAGAAGCAATGCGGTGCCAAAGGCGGAGACGGGAGCTGTACTGGAGTGGCAGGAAGAGGCGAGGCTCCCGCCGGGATGGGGGTGGGGGGGGGGGGCGGGAAAGGGCGGGCACGGAGGTTCCGCCTCCTTGCGTCACTTCCGTAAACAAAGGGAACTGTGGTGGCGCTGGGTCCGGGATGTGACCCCGGCTCTAGCTGCAGCAGTAGCGTCGGAGGCTGCAGCTGCGGCGGTGGCTTCGGAGACTCCGGAGTCTTTGCAGGTTGAGGAAGAGGATTCCGATCCTCTCCTTCCTCAGGTATGAAGTGGAACCAAAGGCGCTTCCGCATTGTCCCCTTTAGGCCCCTTCCACCACCCACTCTATCCACCGCTCAATTCTGGGAGGTGAAGGGTCACCGTGTTGGCTGATTGGGGAAGGAGAATAAGGTGAAGTCAAGAGGGACTCCTAGTCCTTCTTGAAGGCTGTGGGTTCCTGGCACTCAGTGAGTGAGTAACTGCGAAGGCCCTCTTCTCTAAATGGTTCCTTGCTGCTTGTTGTACCGGCGGCTTGCCTTCCAAAAGCGGATACATTTCCAGTCCTGGCCCCTCAGAATATCATAGTTTAGACCACTGTTGATTTATTTGAATTGCTTTACTACCTTTTCTTTTTCCTGTATCACCAAATGGTCTATTAGCATCATTAAATTAGAAGGTTCATGTGTTTATGTGTATCACACGTTTAAACAGATGCTTGTCTCTTTGGAGAACTGATGCCCCATTGTCTCTCTTCAGCTGTTTATTAAAATTCCATTTAATTTGTGTTCATGTCGAAACAACCCAAAGTGTCTGTTGTGTTACTGAAAATTCTTCTTAAAGGAAAAATTGTTAGCCAAGATTTGAATGGATTTACACTTGGTATCTGGGATTAGAGACTGATCATTAGAACCTTTCCTTTAAAACTTTTGCTTCTTTGGAGGTATTATATATAAATCCAGTTGTGATTGTCTAGGGTCAGCCTGAGCCAACTGAGCTGAAATGGTTTAAATTCCAGTGCTGGTGGTACTGAGTTTAGACAATGGCAAAAAAAATCTGTTTTAGTTAAAATTTTTAAGTAATTATTTTAAGAGTGACATCAGTGGATTTGAATCTTTTTGAGTGGCCGTAGCATGATTACATTCAACACCATGTACACAAAAAGCTTAATAGTGCTAAAGCACTTTGCAATCTGATGAGGTAAATAGCCATGTAAATTTCTCATCTCATGATATAGGAAGCAATATATTTAAGAACAATTTAATAGTATGCATAAGTAAAAATGTAGAAGGATATTTTTCGATGGATGGCTGTAAGGAAGATAAAGGTAGTTAATACATGAAATAAGGGGAAATTATTGGATAAACAGAAGACCTTACACATACTCTGTATGGAAGGGCCAGCTAGAACTTCATAGTGTAACTTTTCTGATACTAGCAAAACTAAACAAACATATACAGTTTCATGTATCATTGGAAATAGGTAAAGAAAGTATATTCAGAATAGTCATGGAACGAGTTTAATTTTATAGAACTTCACTCAATCGAAGAACCAGAATCAGTATTATCCCTAGGCAGACACTGAGTTTGTGCTTGGTAGTTGCTATAAGGTTTCTAGTTATTAGTTAAAATGCAAATACCCCCTGTCAATTATACGTCTGTTATTCTTCGAAGAATAAATTTTAGCAGGGAGATCTAAAGACCACCTAGAGCTTGAGTCAGGCTGGGAATATCTATCACATGGCTATTTTGTTTCTTTTTTGATGCATTCTTTCCCTTCTATCATGTAGGCTCTTTGAGAACAGGGACTTTGTCTTGTTCACTATCATCTTCCCAATATCCAGAATAGTGCCTGGCAAGTGGAAAAGAGTAAATATTTGTGGATGCGTGAATACAGAAAATGATGGAAAACATTTTTGTCTACCAGTCCATTTTGCTTAGAGCTTCTGTGTACATAGCACCGTAGGTTAAACTTAAGGGATCCTTATTTTAACTTTATCTAATGAGCTCTGAAATTCTCAATCCTCTTTAAGCCTATGAAGTGGGTCTTTAAAACCCTTTCACTTTCACATATTCTAGCATATGTGTATAATTTTGCTCTATTTCCTTAGGTCATAAGAAGCTGGCCGTGGTGCAATAAGGAACTTAAAACAATGGAGGAGCGGAAACTGAAGAGGCGGAGTCCTAAGTCTTTTAGTGCCCACTCTACTCAGGCTGTTAATGCCAAAAAAAATGCCATTCCAGTTAGTAAAAGCACAGGGTTTTCAAATCCTGCATCACAGTCAACTTCCCAGCGACCAAAGTTAAAAAGGTGAATTCATTTCTTTCAGATTATCACAGCAAAACGCTGCCAACGTAAATACTAAATCTAGTAATTCTTATAACACTTGTTTTTCTCTTGGCTTAACTTTTAAAACAGTGGCAGCATCTATTATATGTGATTTAGAAAAAATTTGTGAAGGGTATAGTGTGTAGGGTATTAGCACATGCAAAATGAATGACTGGTTTGAAGACCCTTACTTTGTCTCATATTAAACAGGACAGAGTGTGAAAAGTCATAGACAAAGTTGATGCACTAGCCAGAAGAGGGAAAAAAATACGTTTTGTTTTTTTTTTTTTAATTAAGCTGAGTGTGTTTTCATAGTTTTCATATATATATATGAAATATATATATATATATATATATATTTTTTTTTTTTAAGTTTATTTGAGAGAGAGCGAGATGGCAAGCAAGGGAGGGGCAGAGAGAGAGGGAGGGAAAGAGTATCCCAAGCAGGCTCCACACCATCAGTGCAGAGCCCGATGTGGGGCTTGAACCTATGAACTGTGAGATCATGACTTGAGCCAAAACCAAGAGTCGGACACTTAACGAGCTGAGCCACCCAGGTGCCCCATGGTAGGTTTTATCTTTTTTAAAAGGGTGGTTTTATTATTGTCATAGAAATGATTTGTATTTATTGTAAAAATTCAAACACAGGAAAAGTTCAAAGAAGAAATTTAAAACACTAAAATCCCGGGGCGCCTGGGTGGCTCAGTCAGTTAAGCATCCGACTTCGGCTCAGGTCATGATCTTGTGGTTTGCAAGTTTGAACCCCACATCGGGCTCTCTGCTGTCAGCGCAGAGCCCACTTCGGATCCTCTGTCCCCCTCTCTCTGCCCCTCACCAGCTTGTGCTCTCTTTCTCTCTCTCAAAAATAAATAAACATTTACAAAAACATTATAAAAAAATAATAAAGGTAACTATATGCAATTAATGTTTTCATTGTGCTATCTGCAGAGTGATGAAAGAAAAGACCAGACCTCAGGGAGGAGAAGGAAAAGGCACACAGCCGGCTCCCATTCAGCACTCCTTCCTCACCGATGTCTCAGACGTTCAGGAGATGGAGAGGGGGCTTCTCAGCCTTTTGAATGATTTCCACTCCGGAAAACTTCAAGCATTCGGCAAGCCATAGATATTTCTCTGTTTTTCTTTTCCAGATGCTTGCGTCCTATTTTCTGCATTTATTTTGTCATTCCTTTATTTTTTTTTAATTTTTTCATATTTATTTAATTTGAGAGAGAGAGAGCACACATGTGCAGGGGAGGGGCAGAGAGAGAGAGAGAGAGAGAGAGAAAGAATCCTAAGCAGGCTGCTGATGGTGCAGAGCTCAATGCAGGGCTTGATCCCATAAACCGTGAGATCATGACCTGAGTTGAAATCAAGAGTCAGATGCTCAATTGAGTGAACCACCCAGGTGCTCCTATTTTGCCATTTCTTTCAAAAATATCATTTTCTTTTATTAAAAAAAAAAAAAGAATCTATCGGCATAAAATGCAATCATCTAGGTTTCGTTTGTCATGAACTATAATTTGTCATCTAAAATTTCATGAAAAAGTTTTTGTAAGAAAGGAGGGTTGGTAAAAATGTTGAAGTAGGATTGCTATTATGCAATAACTATCCTGAAAGTAACAAATAAAAGGAACATTCTTCATCAGTTAAATATTTTAGACTTAGTATTTTAGTTTGGGAAAGCCTCAAGGTCATTTTTCTTTACCCTTTTAAGCCTAAACTTATTTCTTGCCTACCATCCCTGATTTTAAATTTAAAAGAATCTGGTGTTTTTGTTCAATCATGAAGCTATAAGAACAGTTAACTGATTGTTCCATTAGAAACTCCAGGTAGGTGGGGTGCCTGGGCGGCTCAGTCAGTTGAGCATCCGACTCTGGCTTAGGTCATGATCTTGCGATTTCATGGGTTCGAGCCCTGTGTCGGGCTCTGTGCTGACAGCTCAGGGCCTGGAGCCTGCTTCGGATTCTGTGTCTCCCTCTCTCTCTGCCCTTTCTCATGCTCTGTCTCTCTCTCTGTCTCTCTCAAAAACAAACATTAAAAAAACAAAACAAAACAATCTCTGAGTAGGTATTTTTGTATATGAGTTCACAAAGTATATGGTCAAAGTTTTTATGTTCAGCTTGCAACTTACCTTATAACCCTTCTCTGATAAAATTATATCCCTGTATTTTTTAAAGCAATTTGAAAATTATTGAATGCACACGTACAGAATTTCACATGAATGCATAAATGTCATCAACATACATACTGGTTTTTTGAAGTGCTATCCTTTCCTCCCGTACCTCTTTATTCCTTGGTTTATTTTTTTTCTTCCTTTTTTAATTAATTTAAATTCTAGTTAACATATAGTGTAGTATTGGTTTCAGGAATAGAATTTAGTGATTCATCCCTTACATATAATGCCCAGTGCTCATCCCAATAAGTGCCCTCTTTAATGCCCGTCACTCATTTAGCCCACCACCCCCAACACCCCTCCAGCAACCTTCAGTTTATTCTCTGTATTTAAGAGTCTCTTATGGTTTGCCTCCCCCTGTTTTTATTTTTCCTCTATGTTCATCTGCTTTGTTTCTTAAATTCCACATATGAGTCAATCATATATTTGTCTTTCTCTGACTGACTTATTTCACTTAGCATAATACACTCTAGTTCCGTGCACATTGTTGCAGATGGCAAGATTTCATTCTTTTTGAGCACAGAGTAATATTCCATTGTGTATATATACCACATCTTTTTTATCCATTCATCGGTCAATGGACATTTGGGCTCTTTCCATAATTTGGCTGTTGTTGATAGTGCCGCTACAAACATCTGGGTGCATGTACCCCTTCGAATCAGCATCTTTGTCCTTTGGATAAATACCTAGTAGTGTAATTGCTGGGTCGTAGGGTAGTTCTATTTTTAATTTTTTGAGGAACCTTCATACTGTTTTCCAGAGTGTCTGCACCAGTTTGCATTCCCACCAGCGGTGCAAAAGTGTCCCTTTCTCTGCATCCTTGGCAACATCTGTTGCTTCCTGAGTTGTCAAGTTTAGCTGTTCTGACAGGTGTGAGGTGGTATCTCGTCATGGAGTTCCTTGGCTTCTTATCCCCTCCCTGACCACACCCTCTCTTGGCTCCACCTCCCCCCACTCCAGCTAGATAACCACGTTAAGAACCAGGTGTATATCTTTTCATATTTTTCTCTAGGTTATGGCACAAATATATACATAAACATACACAAAGATTTTAGTTTTCATTGTTTTATACAAATTGTATCTTATATGTACTTGTCCCCCTCTTGCTTTCCTCACTAAAGAATATCTAATGAAAATCCCTCCTGGTCACCTGGTATAGCTCTAATTTATTCTTTTTTTAACTTTTCTTTTCTTTTTTTTTTTTAATTAAGTAGGCTCCGTGCCCAGTGTGGAGCCCAGCGTAGGGCCTGAACTCACAACCTGAGCTGAGATTAATCAAGACCTGAGCTGAGATTAAGAGTTGGACGCTTAACCAACTAAATCACCCAGACACCCCTAATTCATTCTTTTTTTCCAATGGCTACATAATATTCCAAGTTGTGAATATACCGCAGTTTATTCAACCATTTCTCTGTTGAAGGGCATTTACTTTGTTTCCATTTTTGAGCCCCTAAACATAACGGTGTAGTGAACATCTCTTTACATACATATGTATGTCAGTGCTTTTATTTCTTTGGGATGGATTACCATGAGTGGGATTAGTGGGTCCAAGCAGTAATTCTGATTTTAGTACAGGTATCCAGATTGCCTTCCAAAAAAGCTATTGCCCTTCTAGTTTTCATTCACAGTTTATGAAAGAACTCTTTTCTCTGAATCCAACCAGAAATAGGTATTACTAGCCTTTTAATTTTGCCAGACTGTTGGTATGAGGTGATATTTCTTTTATTACTGTTGAGTTTGTACATGTTAAGAAGTCGAATTGCTCTTTTCAGGACCTTTACCCAGTTTTCTGTTTGGTTATTTATCCTTTTGTTGGTGGTGGTGTTGCCAATTGCTAAGAGCCCTTTGTATATTTTGGATACTAACCACTCCAACTGCTGTATTTTGGCTTTTTTGTTTTTGTTTTTTTTTTAACCAAATTTAGTATGTTTGTGGACTTTATGGTATATTTAACCTTGTAAAAGTTTTGAATACTGAAATATGTTTTATCTTTTCTTATAGTTTCTGGGTTTCCAGTCTTGGTTAGACTATTAATTTGAAAAGAAGACATGAAAAACATTTATTTCACAGAGATATTTTATTATATCTCTACCTCCTTGCTTTACCTTGACCCAGTTTAGATGGTATCTTTAGAACACTTTCACTTTCCCTTCTCTCTTCTCTCCCATACCTGAGATTTAATCTTTGAATCACTTCTTTGCTTTCTTGCCAACACCCTTTCTGCCCCCCCCTTTTTTAAAAATTTTTTTTAATGTTTATTTATTTTTGAAAGACAGAAACAGAGCATGAGTGGGGGAGGGGCAGAGAGAGAGGGAGACACAGAATCTGAAGCAGGCTCCAGGCTCCGAGCTGTCAGCACAGAGTCTGACATGGGGCTCAAACTCACGAACCGTGAGATCATGACCTGAGCCAAAGTTGGATGCTTAACCAACTGAGCCACCCAGGCGACCCTCTGCCCCTACTCTTATGTAGCTTGTTTTCTTGGATTGAAGTCACTCTCTGTTATTTGTCAGTTTGCTATCTAGAAGTATTGTAGATACAAGGTGGATTGCCCGTTGAATTCTTTCTTAATAGGTAATTTTTTTCTGTCTCGATGTTTGAAAGTTTTTTTTTTCCTTATGTTTTTTCATCAATTTTGCCTGAGAATCAGTGAGCCCTTCATATCTGCCAACTCATTTTCATCTGAAGGAACATTATTTCTGTTGTTAATTTATTTTTCCATCTGTTCCTTTTTATCCTTTTGGAGCTTCTATTGTTCTCATGTTAGATCACCTGGATTCCTTGTGATTTCTACTTTATAGATTTATATTGTCCTCCTCCCTACTTTTCTCACTCTCTTTTTCTATATATATGTTATATATTGATACATTTATATGTATGCCAGTACACACACACACACACACACACACACACAAACACACACGCCTTTCTCTCTTGAGGTATTTCTCCCACTCGATCTTCCAGGTTACTAATTGTTAGAAAACATCATTAAAATAGAGGAAATATGAGAGATTTTCTATAAAGAAAGGATGATTTTTAAAGAGCTGTAACTAGCTTCAAAATTATTAGTCAACATAATTTAATGTTGTCAATCTATGAAGATGATACAAATCTAGCCTGGGGAAATTATAATATAATTTACATAAATTCATACTGATTCAAGATACATACTTCAGCTTTAGCTGAACTACAGTATACTTTTGAGAAAACCAAGGTGTTTTAGAAAAAATTTTTAGTATCAGAGGCTTTTTTTTGTAGAGGCTATACTTAAACTATATGAAAATATGTAATATTACTGTATATATTTTAGTTGCCCTGAGCAGGTAATGCCACCTCAGAGAACTCTACTCAGTAAGTAACGTAAGACCTGTCCTTTAGCAATTAAGTTGTCTTGCACTTACATTAGAGCATACGACTGAAAATACTACATTCTGTTTCTCATGCTTCATAACATTCTTCATGTTTCATAAATATTTTCATCTATATTTCTTTTTTCAGAGTTTATTTATTTTTGATGGGGGGAGGGAGGGACACAGAGAGAAGGGGAGAGAGAGAATCCCAAGCAGGCTCTGCACTGTCAGAGTGGAACCCGACGCACAGCTTGAACTCACCAACTGTGAGATCATGACCTGAGCCAAAATCAAGAGTCAGATGCTTAACCGACTGAGCCACCCAGGTGTTCCTCATTTATATTTATTAAAGGAATAATTGGTGGCAAAATGATTCATGGTTGAAGTTCTTACAGGATGTTCAAGTTCACTCATTATAATAGGACGTTGGGTCAGATTGAACATGATTAGATGATGCTATTGCTTCTAGAAATGATGTTACTATTGAAAAAAGAATTTTCTTTACCTAAGGGATGATTTGGGTTTTGGGGTTTTTGTTTTGCTTTGTTGTTTTAAATTTTTAAAAGATTTGATTTTCAAGCAATCTCCACACCCACTGTGGGGCTCATACTCACAACCTCAAGACCAAGAGTCACAGGCTCCACAGACCAGACGCCCTGATGATTTTGTTTTTTTAAAGAAAATCTTTCCAATCCGATTTTCTCAGTACCCACAGTCATTTCTTAGATTATTGCTTTCCTGGTCAGAAATTCGATTTGTGTATTATACACAGAAAATAGGCAGTCATTAACACTGTAATTTACAACAGAACGAAAACTTTCTTGTGAGTACCTTGAATTTACAAGTTTTTCCTCAAGGCAGTTAGTTTGAACTGTCCTAATCTTTATTAATGTTCTGGGATGTTCCCCCAGGAAATGAATGTTCCATTGAACAGATGGAACATGTTCGGGGAATGCAGGAGAAATTAGCTCGTTTGAATTTGGAGCTCTATGGGGAGTTAGAGGAACTTCCTGAGGATAAGAGAAAAACAGCCAGTGACTCCAATCTGGACAGGCTTCTGTCTGATGTGAGTATAATTCTTTTATATACTATAATTCTTTTATATAAACTTATAAAAGGATTTGTATATATTTCTTCATTCTTTCTTTAATCAAAAATTTTTATTGAAAGAAAGTTCATTGTTTTAGTCGTGTTGAAGTATACCGTTTAGTGGTTTTCAGTGTGTTCACAGTGTTTTGCAGACATGCCCACTGTTTAATTCCAGAACATTTTTATCACCCCAAAAAAGAAACCCTGTACCTCTCAATTCTCCCTCCTCTTCATCCCTTAGTGGCCTCTAATCTCCTCTCTGTCTGTACAGATTTGCCTATTCTGGATATTTCATATAAAGAGAATCACACAATATGTGGCTATTATGTCTGTGTTCTTTCACTTAGTGTAGTATTTTCAAGTTTCATACATGTCGTGTCCTACTCTTTTTTAGGGAAACATATTTCAAAGAAATTGTCACATTTATATCTAAGCATACATTTTGAGAATGCTGGGAAATCTAGAAGTGAAAGATTCACTTCTGTACATATATGATACGATCTTAATGTATAAGGTGGTCCTGACATGATTAAATACGTTTTGTGTTATTTACTCAGGTAGGTGGTGGTTAGTTATGTTATATACAGAACTATATGTATGTTTCAGATCATTTAGTGCATTGCTCTGTGTATTAGCTTGCTAAAGCTGCCATAACACAGTGCCTTAGACTGGGTACACCTGGAATTTATTTCTCACAGCTCTGGAGGCCCAGAGTTAGTGAGCAAGGTGTTGGCAGGGTCGGTGTCTTCTGAGGCCCCTCTCCTTGGCTTGTAGATGACTGCCTTCATCTTTCCATGGCATTTTCCTTTTATGAGTGGGTGCCTATGTCCAAATTTCCCCTTCTTTTAAAGACACTAGTCCTTATTGACCTCATCTTAACTTCCTACCTCTTTGTAAGACCCTGTCTCCAAATACACTCACATTCTGAGGTATTGGGGGTTAGAACTAAAATGTACGTCTTTTGGGAGGACGTAATTCTGTGTGTAACTATTATGATTCTTACACTGAGAGGTATTAATTAAATTGGCTTCTTTAAACCTTTTTTGGAGTAAAAATAAAGAAAAATTGAATTCAGTGTTCTTCAGTTTTGGAATAGTTTACATATTTACTAATGACAAAAAAGGATTAATTCTGTTGCTTTTCTTTATCCTTTGAGTAAGTAAATGTGAGAGAAATTGTATGCCTATACTTTTAAAGTTTCAAGCCTGTGTGTTTTATTTCACACCGACTATGTATGTTTAGCCTCGCAAGTATTTCCTTTTACCGGGTCCTCTTAAGAAATAGAAGCTTAATTTGCATTACATTTAGGAAAGTGACTGTGGAGTAGTGAGAAGACCAAATTTGAAACCAGAAAGCCTTTGTTTAGTCTGGGGTTTGCATTTCAGTTATATCTGTGTAACTTTGTCAATGTAGTTAACATTTCTGTAACTTTGATTTTTCCCTCTGTAAAACAGGTGTGATTAACTCTACCACATACTGAAAACTGAATGATATGTGAAGTCTTTTTGTAATCCACAAAGATTTTTAAGATTTTGATCATGAAAATGGCAACTTTTAAAAAAAACTATTAGAGATGATTATAATTGTTCATGGTTTTAAGAATCCTTATAGAACTCTAGTTTTCCTTACCTGGTTTAATTCTCTTCTCATATTTGTGTTTAATAAATGCTAAAGCTACTTTATAATTATTTTGCATAAGTGAATTTCCCAAGCTGGAAATTTTTGGGAAGTTTTTTTCAATATTTTATTTTTTCGTTTAGAGAAAGCTTAAATGAAAACCAGCTTACTTTAAAATGTGTAAACAATTATCTACTTAAGATATTTTTCCCATAAAAATTGAAATTAAATTTGTTTCTTTGTGTTACAGTTAGAAGAATTGAATTCTTCCATGTATCCTTTTGCCTAATATCAACAGTGAAAAGTTTACAAATTATAACTTCTGGTGAATACCTCAATCAATGAACAAAGACACCCATGATGATTTACTGGGGCCATTTCTCTTCTCCTTGGGTTTCCAAATGGAATTTTTAGTTGTTTTGTATGCTACAATTTTGTTTGTTTCTCATTTGTTCTGCTTTGCTTTGTACTGTTTTTGGATTTTTAAAACAGATTTTTAAAAATCAACCAAGGGAATTGAGGATTGGGTTAGTTGCCGTAGAAATTATCTCAAATCTTAGATTCTTAAGTTAAATAGCAGTTGGATATGCAGACATAATATGCCATGCTTAGTTTCCTGTCATTACATAGAATACTTCAGATGCATATACAAGGTGTATTATAGGAGGAGCTTAAAAGAAATCACCAAGGCGTGTGTAAAATATTCAGGTTTTGACATTACAATTTGGAGCAATTATTTCAGGAACTTTTCAAAACGTATTTTTGGACATAGTCCTAGGCACAACGTGAGATAAAGAACAATGAGAAATGATCCTGCCTATAAAATAATTTGAGAGGTATGACATCCTTCTGAACTAAATAATGAGATACCAAAAAGGATACTGGTTGTAGGGTCAAGACATTTGATTTTTGAAATTTGGTTTTGATAATTTTGCTAATTAACCTTGGGTAAATTGTTTAACATCTCAGAGTGTCCTCTGTAATATGGGATAATTGCTGCATATAATGATGGAGCAATTATCTAGTTTTTCTAAACTAATATATATATATATATATATTTATATTTATATTTATATTTATATTTATTTATATATACATAAATTACTATTATTGTTGTAACAGGTACTGTTACTACTTGCTAAACTATACAGTAACAATGAAGAAATAAGTATATGCAAATCCAGTGATAACGATTAATAGTTAATCTTAATTGAGTACTTACTAATTGCCAAGTATTTTATGAAGGGCCTTACCTGCATTTTCTCATTTGGTCCTACCCTTATAAGTAGGTGGTGTTATACTTCCCATTTTACAGATGAAGAAAATAAGGTTTTTGAGAAGCCACATAAACTGGGGAAACATTAATGTAACATATCCTTGCCAAGAAAGACTTGAACATGGGGATAAGATATGAGTTAATTAGGGGGCTTCTCTTAGTAGTAGTGCCTGGTGCTTTTTTCTTTTCTTTATACTCATTTTGAGCTTCATATTCTATGCTTTGTACTCTTTCTATGCTTGTGACATGTCAGTATCTCCTATCCTCTTATCTGAGTTTTTGTTAAACATTTAGACTCATTTATCTCACCACTTTGCCTGATTCAACCACCACAGTTAAACGAGGCAACATGACGGAACACAAGAGCATGGGCTCTAGGTTGTTTGGTTTCAGATCTTGGGAAGCAAGTGTGTAGCTTTGAGGCAAATGTAGTTTCCTCATTTGCAATAAATGTTCTCTCTATATTCATACTCCTCCTAATTTCCTTCTCTGTCATCAGTAGCCTCTGTTATTTTCAGTCTCCAAAGATTATTTAAATCCCTTCTATGGTTAGACCAGACATTGCTACTCAGTCATGGCACTATCTGCCATTGAGCCGGGACATTGACATGAAATGATTTGCCACTTCTTGATTACATTTAGTTGTCAGGCATCATCAGTTCTGCCTTTTATTTTTCCTTCATCCCCTACCCTCATCCCTTTACTCCATAACCTTTCAAATTTCTGTTCCAGCTCTGGAGATGCACTGTCCAATATGGCAGCCACTAGCCACGTAGCTACTGAGCACACAAAACGTGGCTAATATGGATTGAAATGTGCTAAAAGTATAATTTTTACACCTGATTTCAAAGATTTAGTATGAAAAAAATAATGTAAAATGTCTCAATATTTTTTATGATTGCATGCTGAAATGATAGCTTTTTTATATATTGGTGTGAATAAAATATATTTTAAAAATTATACCTGTGGCTTGCATTATATTTCTTTTGGACAGTGCTGCTGTAAACTTTAGAGAATGACACTAAATAAATTAGTCTTCTTAAAAACATCACTGTCTTCTTGCCATTCCTATTTCAGACCAAGTTTTTTACCATGTTAGACTTTTTAACAGCTCTCAATAATATAATCACAGCCTACGTATCCTGTTATATTTTTCATTCCCACTAAGCTGGTTCTCTGGCGTCTAAGAACACATCATTTTCATGCTCACCGTAATGCCTTTGTTCAGGTTGTGCTTTCTACCTAGCGCTGCTCTGGCCTCCCCCCTTTCCCCTATCGAGTAACACCGAAGCTGACCACTCTCATAAAGCATTTTATTTATACCTCCAACTAGCATTCTGCCTTATTTCACTATCTGTTGATTTTTATATGTGTTAAATTTCAGCCCTCCAACTGGATGGCAATGGCTCTGATGACAGCACTCATGTCTGTATATTTTTGCAACCTCTGCCATACGCGTATTGCTAGCATTTAGTTGTTCTCAGCGTATTCACAGCATTGTTGCAATTGGGTCTTGAAGAGATAGGTAGCAGGTGGATCGTATGGATGGATGAAAGAACAAGATGAAAGCCAATGATGATAAGAAGGGAGGGGGGTAACCTCTGCAAGAATTCCATCCTAATTCTAATCTTGAAGAATAATTCAGGATTATAGGGAAAGTTTTAGAGCTATGATGATTTGATTTTTGACTTTTACAAAGAAATTGTTTTCCCAAGGATGATAAAGTGGTGTTGTTCTCTCCAATGATTTTTGTTTAATCCAGTAAGTTTTCATATTTGCCTCTCATCGGTTCCTTACCATGAAAATAATTCTTGCCGCGTGAAAATAATCCTGTGCTGTATTAGAATCTGAAACATAGTCTTGATTTAGTGCCTTTTTTTTAAGTCTTCAAATTCTGGATATAGTATAATTACTTCACTACGTTTAAAAATTGTCTTACCACATCCAGGTTTCTCACAGTGACATAGACACTTCCCTTTAAACATATTTCCTTTATTTCAATACCTCTCTCCCTTAGCTCCTGAGTGTAATTCCCCGAAATTTATTTTTTTTAATTCCCCGAAGTTTAAAAGAAGTACTCATTATAAAATGAAAATCTTAACTGATGAATTCAGACAAAAACTACATCTGGCGGACGCACAAGACGTCCCGAATACGTCCACCAGCTAAAAGGACATGCAGTTGCTTTCTTGCGGTTTGAAGAAAAACGGCATTCTTTAATTTTGCAGCTGAATCCAGTAGCAGAATCATCTTCCACAACAAGGAATAAAGTAATCAAAGTACCAGTGCAATGATTGTTCTCACTGCTGCTTTTAGTAAAGTTGCCTTGCTGTCGCTCGCCATAACTGGAGCCTAGGCCTGGTTGAAGGCTTAATCAGGAACTGTGATGCAGAGGCTGTGCTGCTATGCTTTCTGTTGTTGCCTTATGGGGGTTATACTTGAAACGCTTTGTGCAAAATGTTATTAATAGGGCTGAAGGTTCATCCTTTCTGAGCTCACCAGACTTACTCATTCCCGTGTTGATTCGAAGTTGATGATGCACAGGCTTTTGGGGGCAGCCCCGCTTCAGTTTACGTTAGACAATCAGTACACACACGGGTTTGTTTTCCAGGGGCCAGTGCCAACAAAATGTTAAATGAGTACTTGTGAAATTTGCTATTTTTAATAAAGTGATTGTTTAAATTAGTCGTTATTGCCTTATTTTGAAGGAACAAGAGTTCAATCCTCAAAAGTAAACTGCGTTTATAAAATTCGAGGTGCCTGGGTGGCTCAGTCGGTTAAGCATCCGACTTCGGCTCAGGTCACCATCTCACAGTTCATGTGTTCGAGCCCTGTGTCGGGCTCAGTGCCGACAGCTCAGAGCCTGGAGTCTGCTTCGGATTCTGTGTCTCCCTCTCTCTCTGCCCCTCCGCTGCTCGTGCTCTGATTCTGTCTCTTAGAAATAAACATTACAATTTTTTAAAAAAATAAATAACTTGAAGGTTATGTAATTCTCTTCCAGATTTTGCACCTTGTGCACATTTCACTATTGGTGTCAGTCATGAAAAGAGCACAGGCTTTAAAGTTAGACCTTGGTAGGGGCGCCTGGGTGGCTCAGTCGGTTGAGCGGCCGACTTCGGCTCAGGTCATGATCTCGCGGTCCGTGAGTTCGAGCCCTGCGTCGGGCTCTGTGCTGACAGCTCAGAGCCTGGAGCCTGTTTTGGATTCTGTGTCTCCCTCTCTCTGACCCTCCCCCGTTCATGCTCTGTCTCTCTCTGTCCCAAAAATAAATAAACGTTAAAAAAAAAATTTTTTTTAAAGTTAGACCTTGGGCTGAATACCCATTCTTCCCCTTAGCTTTGTATTCACGCACATTTACTTAGTTTCTTTGGGTTTAACTTTTGTTTTTAACCTGGAAAACGAGATTACTAACCAACTCAGGGGTCATGAGGAGAAAGTGAAAAAGTGTGTGTAGGATGCTTATCACAGCTGCTGACACCCAATAATGTAGAGCAAACATTTAGTTTACTGCTCATTTTACACAGATTTATTGATATAACTCCTACATAAAACTGACCCTTGTCAAGTGTACAACTCAGTGGTTTTTAGCAGGGGTCACGGTTGTGCACCTGTCAGCACACTCTAATTGTAGAGCATTTTCATTTTCAGAGAAACCCCTTGGCAGCTCACTTCCCATTTCCCAACCCCCCTGCCATTGGCAACCACTAATCTACTTCCTATGAACTTGCCTACTCTGAACATCTTGTATAAATGGAATCCTACATGGTCTTTCATGACTGGCTTCTCTTAGCATAATATTTTCTAGGTTTTGGGGTTCATCCATGTTGTGGCATGGATCACTAGTGCGTTCATTTTCATGACCAGATCACATTCCGTTGTGCGGATAGCCACATTTTGTTAATTCAATCGTAGCTCAGTCGCCTTCACATTTTAAAAGACGCCCCTGCTTCTTCCTCGTTTCCAGGACAGAGAAACAAGCACCTAATTGGGGATGCGTGAGTGAAACCCACTGAATGATACAAACAAATCTCAATCTTAGTAATTTTTGCCATTCTGAGCTCAAAGATTTTTGATCAACTTATCTGATTGCTCTTTTTTGATACTCGTTTTAAAAATGAGGAAATGAGCAGAATATTAAATACAGTCTTCCAAACTTTTCAGTTGGGTTGAGAGACTAGGGATTCCAGGGTGGGGAAATAGCGTTTTAGGGTCTGACAAAGCAAAAAGGAAATTTTGCCGCGTGACATGTTTTTCTTGGATGGGTCCTGAGATAGAGTGAAGCACAAGCTGTTTCCTGTGGGGTCACTGACAGAGCATCAGATTGATCTTGTTTATTCATTTGGTTCATTTGTCCTTTGTGTCAAGGGATCCCATGTGGGTCTCAGGTAATAAAATTTTAGCTTCTCTAATTGGTACACACAATTTAAACATGTTAAAGGCAACAGGAAAAAGCTGAGATGCCTGGATTAGAATAAAACTATATGAGAATCAAATTTACTATATGCTGTATATTCCTTGTAGACAAATTTTAATTACCGATGGTAAAACAAAACAAAACACCAGAGCAAACCATTTATATTTAGTGTTACTTCCAGGTCCCTTAAACGTGTTTGCTTTGGTTTTGGTACCTCCTGTATAACGCTAAACTTGACAAGAAGTATTAAAATATTCCGAGGATTTGCTGAAGATAAACCCCACCTTTCCCATCACCCGGCCTTAAAACTGCTGGCTTTCTTTGCGACCAAGCTAACGCTGGCTTCAGTGTCCCATCTCCTCCTGGTTGGGGTCCCGCAGCCTGGCGTCTGCCCCTCCGCTCTAAGCCTTCGGGGGTCCCACCTCAGGCCCCCCCGGGGGACGGCGGAGGAGCCGGGGCCCCAGAGTGGCCGGAATCCCGCAGCGGCCGTGGACAGGCCTCGGTGGCCCACGCGGGGCCGGCACCCCCCGCCCCGCGGACACCTGTGGGCTGCGGCCAGGCGCGCGGGGCGGGGACTCCGAGGAGCGGGGTTGGGGGTGGGGGGGTGCTGCCCGTCCCCATGGAGACCGCGCGCCACCCGTCCTCGCCGCGCTCCGGGGCCGCCGCTGGCTGCAGCCCCCGCTTGTCACTCGGCGGTCCAAAGAGGAGGCGCTCCGGCCCGGGTCCCTCGGCCACCTCCGGGAGGTAAAGCCCTTGGCCTCCGGGCCGCGCAACTTTTGCTTGAGACCCTTCGGGCCCAGCACCGGGGCGGTTTAGCTTCCCTGCGCGACCTCCGCAAGACCCGAAGCGGCGCTGAGGCGGGCACCGCCCCTCCCCCACCCGTGACCTTGAGAGCCGCAGCAGCCCCACGATTATCCAAAAAGCTGCAGTGGCTCCGGGGAGAAACAAAAGCAATCTTTCCGTGGGTTTGACTTGGGCGGTGCCAAGGAAACTCTTAACCTCTTCCAGAGCTTTCATCTGGGGTAGAAATGAAGTCAAGTTATTGAGCACTTTGGAAAACAGTGATTTTCATCCGACCCCAGACTGGTTCACACCAAAGCCTTTCCTCCTCCTTCCAGTTTTCAGCCTCTTCCCTACGGTAGAGTCACGGGAGCGTGGGGAGTGGAGCTGGGGGCAGTGACGGGGAAATACACCCTGTTGAGAATACAGTTCCTGGTTGGAATTGTGCCGCTCTAGGAGTTAATATGCTAAGATTTGATGAACAGGACAAACAACTAAAGACATGATACTTCCTTTTTTTTTCTTCTTTTTAAAAGTACAAAGTGATGCGCTTTTTAATAACTTTCGCCATAGTATCAGAACAGAATATCCCGACATCATCTGTATCGCAGTTCAGCAAAACAAAACCCAGGCAATTTGTTTTCGGGCCCTTCTTGACATTTGCGCACCTTGGGAGTCCTCAAAACTCATGCTCTAAAACTTATTTCAGTAGGAGAAAGTAGGGATTAGGAACTTGAAAGTTTACAACAGCCATGGCTGGTTATTCCTCCCGAATGAGTTTAAACAGTGCAATTGCTTCTTGTTGCAACTTTAATCTTGTAGTTTTAAACTTACTTATCGGGGAGCCAATCCAACATTTATGTGCATTTGGGCTCACAAGTACGGCATTTCCTATCACCTCCTGTGCCATCAGTAGTGCAGATTTCCTCAAAACATGCTGTTACCTTCATTATCCATTACTTTTTTGTGCATTTAATAAAAATAATATACCAGTATAATATGTTCAAAATAAGTCATGTTTTTATATGCCCTGAAAAGCAGGCATTTAACTGGAATAATCTTTCATTTCTGTTTTCATAATCACACACATTGTCCTTGTACTCTGGCTTTTTCACAGTCTTTAAAACCAGATAACTCTTCAGAGGCATATTTAAGGGATTAAATTGGGATTTCTTCCCTACGCCTAGTACTTGATTCTTTTTTCATGTTGCAAGAAGACTTTCTATAGATTTTTGTTTTCCATGCATAGAATCTAAAAGTTTCTTGAGGAAGTAATGCCAGGTACTTATGTTAAAAGTTTAGGTGACTTTGCAATAGCCTCTGAAATGTTGAAAATGTAGATCATGCTTAAGGGATTAAATTTCAGATAATAAATGAGGCGTTGTGCAACTTGCAGGTGTGAATCATAAAAGGACTCAAATGTAGGTACCTCTGTGGCAGAGAACAATGTTTGTTTCTAACTGGCACCTCAAGTCATTTTGTCTACTTCAGTGGGGCAGGACCAGGCGAATGTACATTTCTCCAACCGGGTAAGGCTGTGGAAACATCGTTAATGACAACATGGTTCTGTGCTATCCTGGTGATAATTTAACGCTGTATAGACCGGCAACTGGCCAGCCATTTCAACCCTTAATCTGGCCTTGGTTGTCACATAACAGGCTCCTCCCCACCTCACCCATCACCCCACCTTTTTTTTTTTTTTTTTTTTTTTTTTTTTGCTAGGCATAGAGGTAGTAGTAGGTCAGTTGCTGAGTTCCTCATCAATATGCCAGTTGTAAAGGATAGTCGGCCATGAAAGAGAAATCGTATTTCCGGATTAACCCACAGCAGCCATAGATCCAATTTATTACACTCACTCTTTAGGAAAAATCCAGTATAATTTTTAAATTCAATAACCCACTATTCCCTGTATGACCTTGGATGGTTTTCTTTACCCTGTTTTTCTCCTCTGTAATCTAACTCCCAGGGTGAATGTGAGAAGGAGCTAGTGTGTGGGAAAAAGATTTATTAGCACAGTGCCGGTTAGAAGAGCCACTCAAACAAAAATTAAGATAAGTTTACCATTTGTTACATGGCTCCCTCCCCACTTTGATTTTGTAACAATCTGTATGTTGGATCTAGTTATAAATGAGAAGAGCCACAGATTGGGGTCTCCTATTTCATTACCTTCTGAGAACACACTTCAGAAACATTTAGAGCCCTTGTTTTGCAAGATAATGTAAGACAGAGATACCCAGTTGGTGTCATCCACACTGGGGCCTCAATTCAGTGGAAAACTGGGATATGAGCAAGGCAGTGAGTGGCTGGACCTTTACTTTCCCAGGAGTGACACGCTACTTTGTGTGCAAATAAGAGAAATCCTAAATGATCAAGGAAAAACTGCATGGGACAGTACTTTGGCTCTTGGAGAAAGGACACAGAGCAAAGATGAAAAATGGATGAGAATTTGGTTTTGTATACCTAGGTTTTGAGTCTCTCATGGTATTAGAAATAGTGGTGACTGCCATATTGTAAACATAATTCACAAGGAGTATTCTTGCCCCAGAATTCTCATTCCAAACGACTACCCTAAAATACTTCCCTTCCTTCCAATTTGCTGATGTTGTGAAAGAATGATCTGTCAGATGTACATATTAATTCGATTCTAAGCCTATTTTACCATCTAACTCACTTAATATAATGATGGGAATTACTAATAATATCCACATAAGTTGATAGATTGTCACAGCTGTGACATAGGTGTCAAATCCTAATAATCAGTGAAGGAATTTGGCTTTTTCTGAGCTAGTGACTTGCTTTTCAGCCCTTGAATGTGGAAAATTAGTAGATGCGAACAATTATTCCTTTACTCATTCAGCAAGTACTTGCCAAGTGCCTGTTTGGTGCAAGTGCTAAGTGGCTAAATTGGCTCCCAACGACCCCAGCTTCCTGAGAGCGATGCCCTTAGTGAATCCTCTCCCCTCGAATGTGGGCTAGATTTGTTTCCAATGCAGGGGTTGCCAAATGTTTTATGTGAAGGGCCAGGTAGTAAATGTTTTTGGCTTTGTGGGCTATATGGTCTCTCTCTTTCTCTTTCTCAATTACTCAATTCTTCCTGTTACAGTATAAAAGCAACCATGGACAATATGTAAATAAATGTGATTAGCTGTATTCCAATAAAACTATTTGCAAAAGTGGTTGGCAGGCTGACTATGGGCTGCTGACCACATTTGCTGACCTCTGTTCTGACTAATCAAAAAGTGATGCTGTGTTGCTTCTGGGATTCTGTTACACAAAGATGCCAATTTCCATCTTGCCTGCCGTCTTGCCCTTTAGCTTGTTCAGTGGGTGGAAACCAGCTGTCATTTTGTAAGCTAACAAGTTAGGAAGCTCACATGGGAGGGAAGCCTCCAGCCAAGAGCCTGCAAGGAACTGAGTCCCTGTTCCTGTGGTCTGTGGGAACTGAATCTTGCCAACAAACCACTTACATGAGCCTAGAAGTGGATCCTTCCCCAGTTGAGCTTTTGGATGACCACAACCCCCACTGAAACATGGTTGTGAGAGACCCTGAGTCAAAGGACCCAGTTAAACCATGCCTTGACTCCTGACACAGAAACTGTGAGATAATAAATATTTGTTGTTTTAAGCCACTAGGTTTTGGGACTCTTTGTTACGCAGCATTAGATAACCACCACAATAACCACATCACATAACCAATATGCACTATGACAGGTTCCTATAACAATGAACAAGGGAAATGCTGCATATTATTTCCCCCTCTCGGAGATTCACAGTGAGTATCATCATAGTTAAGTTTCTATAACATCTTACAAAAAAGAAACTTGTTTCATTGTGCTTAATCATTTCCTAAGCATATTTAACCATGGATCCTGCTTTTCTGGGAAATGATTATTAATATCATATGGAGCTACTATTTGGAAAAATATAAAATGCTGGAATATGAAAAGAAATCATTCAATTTAAAGAAGTAGTGACTGCCAGCATGCCATTTGTCCTTGGGTTGAATAATCAGCAAAAATGACATCTTAAAAGAATGTAAATAATCCCGTGGAAATTTCTATCTCTATCTCTAACTCTCTATTGGCATTTTTATCTCTATATATGATATACTGTACTCATATATTTAAGTCCACCAGCAGAGATAGTGACTGTTCTTTCTGCAATGTTCTGCTTATTATATAACTCAGTAATCCCTTAACACAGAGGATAACAACGATTTTAAGAACTTGCTAAATAAAAACTCCTTATGTTGGCTCTTGGAGGGATTTCACATAACAACAGCTGGGCGTCTTAGGAAACTAAGGATTTGTTTTGATTTAATGTTGATTCAGAAGGAGGTATTTAATTTCCCACATTGCCATGAGGTTTTTATCTGAACAACACATTATTATACTGTAGTTTGCCAAGCACAGCATTGCTTTGCTTTACACATGAGGAAACTGAGGCTCAGAGACTAAATTACTTGTAAAGCTTTACTTGGGGGAAAGGAGGTCAGAGCAGGGATCCAAATTCAGTGTTGTCAAGCTACCCTCTGTAATATTTCTAAAATTGTTCCTAATCTGGTACATGCCTTTCCAATATATTCATTTTTAAAACATGCTTCCATTTCTCAAATGTGGTAAGAAGGGCCTGCAAATGTTTGTCTTATTCTCAAAATCTCCTGGTTCTCCCATAAAGTTTCTTCGGCTACGCCAGGACCCATTGTTCTCTCTCTTCTTGGGATTTATAGCAACAGAGGGTTGCTTAGAAACTGAGACATTTTCTGATGCTGGAATCCCAGCTAGAATTTCACTGCCAAGTGGTCATCCAATTTTTTTTTTTTTTAATATCTCCAGTAATGGACTTAACCTCCTGAGACAGCTAAAGCCGCTGAAGTGGTTGTTTTCCCACTTAGATTGATCCAAAATCTGTCTCTCTGACATCACACATTGTTCTTAATTTTGTCTTCTGGGGGATCACAAACCATGTGTAATTGATTTTACATATAAAAAGCCTTCAGATAGTTGATGTGCATGTGTGTATGTGTATAGTGTGGGAAAGGGGTCCAATTTCTTCTCTCTTTTTTTAAAACAGATACTCTGGTTTCTATAAATGGAAAAATCCATCTTTTCTTTGATTTATCATCTAACAAGTACCCATGTATACTGGAGTCTATTTTGGACTTTGTCTCCTGTTCCCCTGGCTTAGATATTTGTCTCCATACTAATGCCATGTGACATTATTACTACAGCTTTACAGTGAGTCTTTCTAGAAACATGTCTCTCTCCCTTGTTCTTCCAGACTGACTTGACTATTTGGGGCCCTTCAAACCTCCATAAATATCTTAAAATCAGCTTTCCAAGTTCCACACACATACCACAATATCTCTTAGGATTTTTTTAATTGAGATTGCGTTGAATTGGTGGATCCATTTGAGAAAACTAATGTCTTCATTCTTCCGAATTCTCTAATTCATGAATAAAACATATCACTCCATTTATTTCGGTTCTTTAAAAATGTTCTTCAAAAAAATTTTATCATTTTCTTCACAAAGTTTGTACTTTTATTTTTTTCTCGATACTTAAGAGTGTTTGTTTTTTTATAAGTGATATCTTTTTAAAACTTCTTGATAAAAATAGAAGATGTAGGGACATCTGGGTGGTCCAGTTCGTTAAGCGTCTGACTCTTGATTTTGGCTCAGGTCATGATCTCACAGTCCGTGAGTTCAAGCCCCACATGGGGCTCTGTGCTGACAGCACAGAGTCTACTTGGGATTCTCTCTCTGTCGCTCTCTTTCTCTGCCCCTCCTCTGCTCTCTCATGCACTCTATTTCTCTCAAAATAAATAAATAAACTTAAAAAAAAAAAAAGAAATAGAAGATGTAGAAAAATATGCGAATCGTATGTATGGAACTCAGTGAATTGTAAAGTGAACCCCACTGGGTCCCCATAGATCAGGGAGCAGCACCCCAGAGTCACCTCTTATGTTCTTCCCAGTCATACCCTCTCTGTCCTACCCAAAGGTAACTGCCATCTTAACTTCTAACACTGTAGCGAAGAACCGTGTATAAATTAAACCACACAAAATGTGGCATGCTGTTTCCAGCTTCTTTTGTTTAATGTCTTATGTGTATGATTCACACACATTGTGTGTAGCAGCAGATTGTTCATTGATATATAGCATTCTCGCCCAGGGATACATGACAATATATTTATCCACTTGACTGCTGGGGAATGATTGTACCCTTTCCAGTTTGGAGCTATCTGATGTAGCTGTGAATGTGCTTGTGGATATGTTTGGTCCACATGTTCGTGTTTTTCTGTTGAGTCCATTGGAGGCACATGTTCAACTTCAGGAAATAATGCCAAACCGTTTTTGCAAAGCACTTATACCAGTTTGCACGTTCACCAGCTGTATGTGACTGTTCTGGATGCTCACCAGCATATGGCTCTGTCAGTCTGTGCTAGATAACAAACAGTCTCAGACCGAGGTAGCTTGAAACAGAAGTCATTACTTTTCACGATTCTCTGGGTTTGCTGGCCTCGCCTGGCCAGTTCTTCTGCCTGTTATAGTTCGGGGGTCCTTCATATGGTTGCGTTCACTTGGGAGCTCAGTTGGATAATACCCGAGATGGCTTCATTCTCACATCTGGTGCTTTGATGAGGGGGGCTGAAACAGCTTTGCCCTGGCTCAACCTCTGTCTCTCCAGATGGTCTCTCATCATTCTGTAATGTAGCTTGAGCTTATTTACACGGCAGCTAGACCCAAAGCGTACCGAACGAGAAACTGCAAATCTTCTTAAGGCCTAGGCCCAGAAGCCACACATCTTCACTTTATCAACATCCATCAACATCCTCTGCCTCTTGATGGAAGAACTGATACGCATACACAAGGATGGGAGCAATTTTTCCTGGCCATATGTGCAGACGATATACCCCGTTGTGCTCTCTGGTCACAACAATTCACATGCCTTTTGCATGCAGAATACGTTTACTCCATCCCAAGACACCTAAAGTCTCATCCAATTATGGCACGAGGCTTGAAGTCTAATCTCTTGTGAGCTGCATTAGGGCCAATTGCAAATGAGGCTCCTCGTCTGTGGCTTTTCTTGATCTGGAGACCTGTGAACCTGGCTGTCTCCCAGACACCCGCCTTATGCTGGTGACACACAAGAAGGGTAGTATTTCCTGTTCATAAAGACAGGAAACACAAGGCACATGGCAGTTGCTGACATAGCAACTCTGAAATTTAGCCAGGCCAGTTGCCCTGATTATTCCTCGACTACATACAGTCCAGGTCTCCTCCTTGGGTGTGGCCTCCTATTCCATTGTCCTCAGCTCCTCTTAGTCCTGCACTACTGACTCTTGGCTTCACCTTCTGAATCATCCATCCTTTCCAACAAGAAATGATTTGTGGTTGGGGCGCCCGGGTGGCTCAGTCGGTTAAGCGTGCAACTTCAGCTCAGGTCATGATCTCACGGTTCGTGGGTCTGAGCCCCGCGTCGGGCTCTGTGCTGACAGCTCAGAGCCTGGAGCCTGCTTCAGATTCTGTGTCTCCCTCTTTCTCTGCCCCTCCCGTGCTCACGTTCTGTCTCTTTCTGTCTCTCAAAAATAAATAAATGAAAAAGAAAAAAAAAGAAAGAAAGAAAGAAAGAAAGAAAGAAAGAAAGAAAGAAAGAAATGATTTGTGGTTGTAATTGCCTAGCTTTCTCAGCCTGCTTTCTGCCTATAGAAAGTTGGTGTGTCAGAGACCATTGCAAAGTTTCTTGGTCCCTTTTCTTTCTAGCTGGTCATGCTTTCACCAGAACAGTCTTCTTTCTATGCACCTAATTATAATCTTTTTTTTTTTAATTTATTTATTTAAAATTTTTTTTTAACGTTTATTTATTTTTGAAACAGAGAGAGACAGAGCATGAACGGGGGAGGGTCAGAGAGAGGGACACACAGAATCTGAAACAGGCTCCAGGCTCTGAGCTGTCAGCACAGAGCCCGACACGGGGCTCGAACTCATGGACCGAGAGATCATGACCTGAGCTGAAGTCGGCCGCTTAACTGACTGAGCCACCCAGGCGCCCCAATTATAATCTATTTTAATACAAGACCTCCTTCCACCAACCTCTTTAAGATAGACTCCTCTCTGCCTTGTGCTGTGATTCAAGGTGCTGTGGGGCAGTCTTTAAGATTCTTAGAAACTCATTTGTTTTCTTTGTATAACTTTTAAAAATTTTATTTATTTATTTTGAGAGAGAGAGAGAGAAAGGGGCAGAGGGAGAGAGAGAATCCCAAGCAGGCTCTGTGCTGACAGCAGGGTTCAAACTCATGAACCACAAGATCATGACCTGACCTGAAATCAAGAGTCGGACACTTAACCAACTGAACCACCTGGGGGCCCCAAAACTCTTTTATTTTCTAAATGACAGGGTCAGTACCATTGCAAACCTTTTAAAGACCTTATAAAGGAAGGCTTTGAAATGAGACCTTTATTATTTTGAGACTTTTTTCTAGCTGAAGATACTGTATTAGATGTTCTTTATTCCCACTAAATTCTGCCCCCAAACAAAACTGATCTTTCAGATCATTTCGTGTCTCCCTGACTGCATGATCTGCAGCTAAAAAAATCGATTAGCCTCTTCTACATCCTGCTTAGAATCTCTTTAGTCCGGTCTACGTATTTCTTGGTACGTTTTCTATTGTCCGTACTAACGCAGACACCAATGTCACTAAACGTTTCACTGCCACATAACACAGTCACCATTTGCCTGGCCTTTTGTAGCAGCTCCACTGCTCTTCTGCCTCTGCTAACGGTCTGCTGACCACCCGTCCACTTTCCACACACTGCCTGTTCCTAAAGTCAATGCCCTATGCCCTCGGTTATGTTATGGCCACACTGTACTTCCGGGTCCCAAGTTTTGTATCAGTTGTTAATGCTGAATAACAAACCAACTTCAAACGTAGGGCCTTAGCCCAATAACCATTGATTATTTCTCATGATTCTGGGGTCAGTGGGGCCCAACTGGATAGCTGTTTTGCTCCACGTGTTGCTCACTAGAATGTTCCTTTCTCCACCGCTCTGCATGCCACCTCTCTCACACATCAGGTGACCATATATACGTGAGTCTGTTTCTATTGGTTTGTCTATTCTTCTGCCAATATCTCATGCTGTTCTTTAGGGTAGCTTTATCATGAGTAAGTCCTAACATCATAGAGTAAGTCTTACCACTTTGCTCTTTCTTTTTTTTCAATTTCTCTCTCTCTCTCTCTCTTTTTTTTTTTTTAGAGAGAGAGGGCATGTGAGCAGGGAAGGGGATGGGGAGTAGGGGGAGAGAGAGACAGAGAGAGAAAGAGGAGAATCTTAAGCAGAGGCCATGCTCAGTACAGAGCTCAAAGTGGGGCTTGATCCCCTGACCCTGGGATCATGACCTGGGCTGAAATCAAGAGTCAAACGCTCAACTGACTGAGCCACCCAGTCACCCCTTCTTTGTTCTTTTTGAAGTTGTCTTTGCTATTCTTGATACATTGCATTTCCATACACATTTCATAATGAGTTTGTCGAACACACACACACACACACACACACATACACACTAGCTTCTGGTTTTGACTGAGATCATATAAATTAATAGGTTAATTTTGTAGAACCAACACCTGTACATATGTATGCTCTTATTTAGATCTTGAGAATTTTCTCTTGATAGGATGTTTAGTATTCTATGTGGAATATTTGTCCCTCACTGAACTTAAATTAGATTTTTAAAAATTATTACAAATGATATACTGTTATTTATAAGGGTTTGTTGTTAGTATACAGAAATACAGATTTAAAAAATTTTTTTAACATTTATTAATTTTTTGATAGAGAGAGACAGAGAGTGAGTGGGGGAGGGGCAGAGAGAGAGGGAGACACAGAATCCGAAGCAAGCTCCAGGCTCTGAACTGTCAGTACAGAGCCCAATGTGGGGCTCGAACTCACAGACCTTGAGATCATGACCTGAGCTGAAGTCGGACGCTTAACCGACTGAGCCACCCAGGTGCCCCCAGAAATGCAGATTTTTAAATGTTGCTCTTATGCACAGCAACTTTGCTAAGCTTATGCATTAAATTTGATAATTTATCTGTAGATTCTTTGATATTTTTTTACATATAGTTATGCCATTAATAAGTAATGACAACTTTTACTTTTCTTTTTAAATTAGTATACATTTTATTTTCTTGTTTTATTATATTGGAGAGAACCTCCAGGATAATGCTGAATAAAGGTAGTAGTAGCAATCAGAAGGAAAGTTTCAACATTTCACTCTTAAGTTTAAGTTTGCTGTGTTTCTTATAATACATCCTTACTTGGATTACTAAATTACCTTCAAGTTCTAGTTTGCTAACATTTTGTTGTTATTGTTAGGAATGGATGCTGAATGCACTTTGCATACCTACCGAGATCATTATATAATTTTTCTCCTTTGTTTTATGAATGATGAGAAGTACATTGATTTTGTAATACCAGACCAAATTTACATTCCAAGAATAAATCCAACTTGGTGGTGATATGTTATCTTTTTATATATTGCTGGGTTTGGTTTTCTAAGATTTTGGTTAGGATTTTTGCATCTATGTTTATGATAATAAACTTATAATATTTCTCTTTCAAGGTCCTTATTGGGTTTTGTTATCAAGGTTATGCTGACGTCATAAAAGGACTTGGAAATAATTCCCACTTTTTTCATTCTCTGGAAGATTTTGTGTAAGTTTACTGTTATTTCTTTCTTAAATCTTTGGTAGATACAAATATTGGTTCCAGGAGCAAGATGCTGCCATAGCAACAGCAACACATTCCAAATTACGTGGTGTTAACATCCAGTCTGGCAGCATGAAACTGTTATCGGACACTTGGAACGATGTCAATCCATGTTATACAGCGCAAAAAACACTTGCAAAACTATAGTTTTGAATAGAGTAAATGGCTTGTACTTTATGCAGAGAGGTAGAAAATGAATGTTCTTAGAATGAATTTGTTAATCCTGGCTGCATTTGCTGAGGTACCTACCAGAAATAGAGGCAGCTCCGAGAACAGTTGGCTAGTTTGCAAGCAGGAACGTAAAGGAATTCAGAGACGGCCAAAAACTCAGGTACTTGCTAGGTTAGAAGATGGAACCGATTCACATCTTCAACTAGTAAAGAAACCATTGAGAAGGCCTGTCAGCAACAGATGCTGCTTAAACCCTGCTTAGTGGAAGGACCAAGCAAGAGGATGGGGTTAGGATCTCTGAGTGGAACAAGGTGATAACCCGCAAGTACTTCCAGTTGGAAAAAGATCTCAGGGAAGAAAGACTTAGGGTTGGGCTCTTCCCAAAGAAGCCCGATAGGCTCAAAATCCTTGCAATTAAATTCAGAGAGAGAGGGGGAGAGAGAGAAATGCCTCTAAACAATGGTAGAATATAAGAAGAGAACACTGCCTGGAATCAAAGCATAACTTAAAGTAGATTTTGAGAAAGTTGTACCGTCAAAGAAATCACTGACATGGCCTGAAAGGGAATGCGATTGTTTGAGACTAAAAATGATAACTGGGCCCCAGCCTCGCACAGCAGGATTTCGGACTTGCTGTGGATCAACTATTTTATATGTCATTCTTCTCCTTTCCAAATGGGAATGTTTATTGTGGTTATCCTTTCCCTGCTCTACCATTGTATGTATAGGAGCTAGGGCCAACCTATCTTTAGAGATTGCTAGAGCATGAGGAGCTATATCTGGATCTGTAGAGACTGTTGTGAATCATCCACATCTTCTGGGATCTGAGCTAAAAATACTGATGAGGTGGCACTTCTGGGTTGTGTCCGTTAAGAAGTGGGCGACCATGTTCTACATGTGGAAAAAGAAGAGAACTGACCCAAAGGGTGAACTGAGATAGATTGTATGATGGCTCATGCTGTTGGATGATCCCCCCTGCTGGAGAGTAGGCTGGACCAAGTGACCTGTCCTGACTAACAGCAAAAGTGATGGTATATCACTTCTGAGATTGGGTTACCAAGAAGCTGGCTTCTCTCTTGCGTGCCCTCTCTTGCTTTCTTATTTGCTCTGATGGAAGCCAGCTACCATATGAACTTCCCTGTGGAGAGGCCCATGTGGCAATTAAGACAAGAGAGGCCTTCAGTCCAACAGTCCATGAGCAACTGAATCCTGCGAACAACCACATGAAAGAGCTTCACATCCTTCAAATGAGCCTGGAGTCCTAGCCAATCCCTTGACTGCAGCTTTATGAGAAACCCTAAAGCAGAAGTACCTTTTATGGCCTTAACTGTGTCCCCCCAAATTTCATGTGGGAGCCCTAACCTCCAATGTAACTATATTTGGAAACAGAGCCTATAAAGGGGTAATGAAAATTAAATGAGGTTATAAGGTGGGACCTTAATCCAGCAGGACTGATATTTTTAGGAGGACAGGAAGAGACACCAAAGATATCTCTCTCTCTCTCTCTCTCTCTCTCTCTCTCTCTCTCCCTCTCCCTCTCCCTCTCCCTCTCTCTCTCTGTTGCCTACCCATTGTACTCGTTATGTAAGCAGAAGAAAGGCCCTGTACGAACACAGAGAGGAGGTGGCTGTGTCCAAGCCAAGCACGCAAGTGTCACTAGAAACCAGCTCTGACAGCACCTTGATCGTGGACTTCTAGCTTCCAGAATTGTGAGAAAATAAACTTTTGTTGTTCTTCAAGACACTCACTTTGTGATATTTTGCTATGACAGCCCCAGCAGACTGATTAGGTACTCCACTATGCTGTGCCTCGATTCCTGACCCACAGTTGTTTTGAGCTGTTAAATTTTGGGATGCGATGAATCCATTGCGATGGATGCCTGATACATTACGCTAGGTTTATTCTCTATGTCCTCATTGTGTCCTCAAAAGATAGGCAGGTAGAATGCCCTCTTTAAGCCCTTCAGATTACTGCTTTCCAGGGAAAGAAAAAGCAGTATTCCTGGTTGGTAGAGAATCATCCCAATTTCTGAGTCATTTTCCCAGAAAAGTGAAAAACAACTCTGATTTAGATTCACATTTGGGTACAAACAGATGAGGACAGAATAAACTGCAATGCCTTGGAGTTCATGAACTCCCCGTGCATATTTGTATGGATTATCTTCCACAGGGATGTATATATACACGTGTATATATATGTATATATACACACATAATTTGCTGTAATTTTATCTAAATAAATATATAGATGTATGGGGCGCCTGGGTGGCTCAGTCAGTTAAGCGTCCGACTTCAGCTCAGGTCAAGATCTCACGGTCTGTGAGTTGAGCCCCACATCAGGCTCTGTGCTGACAGCTCAGAGCCTGGAGCCTGCTTCAGATTCTGTGTCTCCCTCTCTTTCTGCCCCTCCCCCAGTTGTGCTATTTCTCTCTCTCTCTCTCAAAAATGAATAAATGTTTAAAAAATTTAAATAAATATATAGATGTCAATGAATGGCAGAAATTATTAAAATTCCCATGATGACAACATTAATATATTGGATGTTTCTAGGTGATCTTAATTAAGCCTCTATTGAAACGAATGTATATATCTTAGGGCTGGAAGAAAATAATTTGCTGAGATGTCAGCTCAGGATTCTTCTAGAAAAACTCTGGAAATGGAGTGCTTTCACACAAGATTCAGTGCCTGGACACCTTTCAGCAACAAGTCATTAAATAGAGAGGTAAGTTAGATATTCTGGAATAAAAGAAGTTTAATTTGTAGGGCTGATTTTACTGTGACATTCGGAGTCTCATGTCACCATATTTAAAAAAAAAAACAAACAAAACTCTGAAGAATTTAGTCTTGGAGTCACTTCAAACAAAAACAAACTTCTATTTGTCGGCCCCAAGACAGTCTCTTCTCACTCCAGTCTCCAACTCCTACTTTATGAGGAGCCCCAAGGTCTGCCTCCCCTTTCCCCTGTACCTCCAGGGACAAAAGAGAAGCCTCCAGAAAACACTGTGTGCTGGGGGGAAGAAAAGAGGAGGTGCTTTGGTGGTGTTCGATATGGAGAGTATTCATGTATAGTTAATTCTCTGTGTATTTCTTTAATCCTCTCTTCTCAGTTCAGTTCAATGGCCGGGGGATGCCCCTCCTTTGAAAGGCGGTGCAGGAAGTAGTTACTGACTGGCTTAGGCAGCTCTGTCAATCATTAATGGCTGATAGCTCATGCGTGGTTCAGGCCTGTTCCAAGGGAAGGAGACTAGCCGGGCTAAGGCCAAAGCCTTACCCAGTAATAAAGCCAGTGAGTTTGTATATATCATCCGAGCAAAGCTGGAGCGACACCCAGGTTTGGGGGGGTCCTTGGCGTATGTCTTCCTTGGAGACACGGCTAACAATGGCTACTTAGCAATATGTATTCACTCTTGTTTTGGTGAGGGTTATAAAGATGTAAGACTGTGGGTTAGTAAAATCATACCTACTTAAAATGGCCCTGTTGTTTTCACTATTTAAGTGTAGCCTGTAGGTGTTTTCAAGATGAAATGTTTGGCATCTGTTTCCCCAGGCCACATTCGTTTAGGTAGAAACAAGAGCCAGGATTCATTACCTCTTTGTTCTCCAGAGAGGCCCTCCTCGGGCCCCACTGTAATTATATCTTCTGGCCAGCCTTTCCCACCAGCCCACCCAACAAGCCTGGGCTTGTCTCTCTATCCCCAGATAAAAGCAGTTGAAGCGGAAGGGATAGACCTCTGCTACACAGTGAAAGTGCTTCACGAACTGTAATGTGCTATGCAAATATTAGCCATGAGGTTGGTAGACTGTCTAAGGATTGCTTAGCAACTTAGATTGAACTATACAGGAAAATGACATTTTCTCTCCCTTATAGCTCTTTCAGGAAAGAGTTGCTCTTATAAGTCATTGGTTTGACCTCTGGACTAACAAGCAACGTCAAGAATTCTTATTCACGATTTTTTTACGATGCACTAAATCACAGTTAAGGTAAATGTAGCCCAAGGATGTAATTATCATTGGGTCTTAAAGGAAGATAAAATATAGTAAAATGTTTATATAAGCTTTAAGGGTTTCTTTTTTTTTTTCTTTCCCTTAGAAAGAACAAATAAAGCGACTGGTATTTTAAGGTTTATAAACAGAATCTTCTAGTGCTGCTTTCTCCTTGAGGATAAAATGGAGCCTTGGAGGGCTAGAACACCTCCACACCACAGTGAGATGTTTAGTTTCTGCAAACATCAGAGACTTCAGCCAGTGAATTTTTAACATTCTCTTAGTGTATTAAATTCTCCTTAGAATGGAAGGATAATATATGTCAAGTAGATATCTGGTACACAGGCGGTCCATAAATAATTGTTACCTGAACAACGGATCTGAAATGAACGGATCTGAAAAATATCCGAGGAGTGACCAGGGAAGTAACATTTAGGAATACGGGCAAGAATGGTTAACGACAGTCGCCACCGATTGCCAATGGCTTCTTGTTCTTTTCTTGCCCTTGCCTCCTATGTCTGTTATTTGCTTTGAAATACTCCAGCAGAGATGGTGTGATATTTGAATGCACTGGTTGAAATTACATACAGGAACAGTGAGTGTTTTGATCAGGATTTAATGCTCTAAGCGTGATTAGCTAGCACTGTTACTGGAAAGGTCACAATGTCTCAGTTATTACAAGATACTTTGCTAGTTAGCATAGCAAATATCAGACATGAGTTATTATCAGAGCAACCAGTGGCTTGTTCATTTGTCAGATGAACGGTAGAAATGGATTCTTTGGAAAAATTGAAGGTATTTAGATGTGGGACTGAAAATATTCTAGAGAGCCCTCCGACACGCCTGTTCCTGGCTGAAGAATCCAGCCAGCCCAGTAGCAGGTGCTTGTAAGACTTTATCCGCAGATCAATGGCCTTGCCAGTCTGGGGGTTTCTGGTAGCCTGAGGCTAGCAATGAGGGTAATAGTAGAATCTCGCTTCTGGAACATTGCACTTCCTCAACTGAGCAAACCTTTCACCCAAAGGACAGAGAGCTGGGACTCCTTCAAGCCCATAGAGGAGACTGTATGAAGTGCTCGGGGGTTGTTTACTAGGTTTGTTTAGGGAAACTGTAGGTATAGCAACGTTTGGTGTTAGTTGTTTTCACTACAGCCTGGTGGTGAGGTTGCTGGGAGAGGCGAATCTCTGAACTGCTGAGGTAGCTACCAAAAAGCGCCAGAGTTGTGCAAAACCAGATTGGCCTATTTTAATTTGTAATACCTGCCTTCCACCCTTTCTTACACTCCCTCCTGCCTGTCTCTTTTCAGTCAGCCATTTCTTTTCTCCTACCTGCTTGCTCACCTGCTCTCCCGCGTACCCTCGCCTGCATCCGCGGGTGCACAGTGGTTTGTCCGCAGACGGCCCACGATGGAGTCACCAAGTCACCGGAGGGAGGCAAGCACCTTCCTGGCTGTGTTGAAAAAGGCTGCAAAAACAGGCCACAGAAAAATAAGCTCTTTAGTCAATGCTTAAAAATCAGGGAAGGGAACTTTTTATGGGAGTCATTGGCTGGGTTTCCTTTTAGTCCAACTTTACAGCTTTCAAGATAAAATAATAGACCAAACCCCAAATCCAAAATTGCTTGTGGTACATCATGTTCTCTTCTCATGTATCATAAACCACGCAATTTTAGCTGTAACCACTGGAGGTCAATAGAGATCTTGTGGTATATTTTGAGGCTCATTAACATTAGGCCTGACATTTTGTCACTGGAAGTCATAGCCTTTGTCTGGTACCTGAGTCTCTACTATGGCATAAGGATATGGGACTAATCTGCTCAGTGGAATTACTTTGCTTTGTTTCATAGTAGCTGCATTTCTGCAGAGAGCTGTGTAGGTTTCATAGTTTCATATGAAGCTATTATTACATATTCTGGACTGCTGCTTTTTTTTTTTTTAAAGAATTTATTTTTTTTTTAACGTTTATTTATTTTTGAGACAGAGAGAGACAGAGCATGAATGGGGGAGGGGCAGAGAGAGAGGGAGACACAGAATCTGAAACAGGCTCCAGGCTCTGAGCGGTCAGCACAGAGCCCGATGCGGGGCTCGAACCCACAGACCGCGAGATCATGACCTGAGATGAAGTCGGCCGCTTAACCGACTGAGCCACCCAGGCGCCCCTGGGCTGCTGCTTTTAAGGGGAAGTTGTATGTCAACTTCTGGTCTCTAGATTTGGCCTCCTGAACCCATCTTTAATTTGTAGTGGTGGTTTTGTTGCTGAACATCAATTAGTTTATTCCCCAAAATTTAGATTTTTTTTTTTTATTTATTTCAGTGAGAGAGTGTGAGCAAGCAGGGGAGAGGGGCAGGAGGAAGGAGAGAGAGAGAGAGAGAGAGAGAGAGAGAGAGAATCAACGCAAAACTCAAACCCACGTGACCCTATGATCACGATCTGAGGTGAAATCAAGAGTCAGATGCTCAACCAAATGAGCCACCCAGGTGCCCCTGGATTAAGTCTTTCTTCCTCTCTCTTTGGGTCAGCCATGTCTCCTCTCCTGCTAACATCTACAGAAACTATTTGCTCATAGTCTAATCCAATTCGAGTTATGCTTGATTTTAATCAAATGTAAAAGCCCAATTCATTTTAGTTTTTCAAGTCAGCGCAATCAACTTTCTTTTAGACATCTTTATTGATATAGAATTCACATGCAATAAAAGTCATCATTCAAAAGGTACAAGTCAGTGGTTTTAGTATATTCACAGAGTTGTGTAAACACTACCACAATCTAAGTTTAGGGCATTTTCAACACCCCCGAAAGAAACTTCCTACCCATTAGCAGTAACTTTCCATCTCCACCCCCAGCACTGGGCAACCGTGAAATCTACTTTCTGTTTCTATAAATTGCCTTTTCTGTACTTTTCGTATAAATACAGTCTTACAACACGTGGTCTTCTGTGACTGGCTCTGTTCATGTATTGTTGTTAAATAACAAAATGCAACCAAGTAAATGGGCGGGACCCACTTAGCAAGTGGAGCCGGACTCTAAGAGGAGTTGTACAAAATAAAATGGAAGGAAAGCTTTTATGGTTGGAGGGTGGGGGTAAGAAAGCTATTAGCAAAAGAAAAGGATTGTTCCAAACAAGGCTGTTTGCTAGGGGAAAGAAAAAGCAACAGGTCTTATCACGTAGATTGCCTCATCTTTCTTCGGGGGATAGAGACTGTGTACCAGACTTGTTGGTGCAGATGGGAAGAAAAATTTTCCTGACTGACCGGTTAAAGCCCCATTTCTGGGGGAGGCTGAAACTGCAATTATTGGGTATTAAGCCGCGGTTTGGCAACTCGGTCTAAGTGACACCATTTGGGGCCCGTGATTTTCTTTGCTCAGCCAATGTTCCCAAGGGTCATCCATTTTGTAGCAAATATCAATACTTCTTTCCTTTTTGTCGTTAAATAATATTCCATGGATGGATAGTCCATATTTTATTTACCCATTCCTAAGTTGATGGACATTTGTGTTGTTTCCACATTTTGGCGATTGTGAATAATGCTAAGAACATCTGTGCGCAGGCTTTTCTAGATGGATGTCTTTATTTCTTTTAGGGCTCTACCTAGAAATGGAACTGCTGGGTCAAATAGTGACAGTGCAATCAACTTTTGATTGTTAAACATTTCTTTTGAACCCTATTTATTCTTATAGTCCCTGTTCCCCCACCACTGAATAAGCTTATGGATGCATGAGAGAATTTAGCATTGCTTGAATGTCTGAAGTATCTATATGTAAACCGGGCTGTATTGGTACAAACCCCGTTTTCAAGGCAGAGGAGCCATTGTTTAGATGTTTTGTTTTATAATTTCTGGATAATTTTGTCTTACTGGAAGCAGTCACAGTTATAAAGGTATTAAATAGGATATTGTGGTATAGGGTAGAACTATGTTGTCACAATTTTCTTTGAAAGTTTTTTCTTAATCTCAGTGAGGTAAGATTTTTCTTTTCTGTGCTAAAATATATACCGCATTGTTCAGATTTAAGAAGATTTCTTTTAATGCTTTTATTTATATTTGAGAGAGAGCAAGACAGAGTGCGAGCAGGGGAGGGACAGAGAGAGAGAGGAGAACACAGAATCCGAAGCAGGATCCAGGCTCTGGGCTGTCAGCACAAAGCCAGACGCGGGGCTTGGACCCACAAACCGTGAGATCATGACCTGAGCCGAAGCCAGATGAAGCTTAACTGACTGACCCACCCAGGCGCCCCTTAAGAAGATTTCTTAAATGGAGTTTCATGATATTTAAGACATTTTTCAAAGGTTCAGCTTCTTAAACCATCACTCTGGCAAGTTCTTCCTCACCTCAACTCTAGTGGCCCCTCTCCTGGGACCTTTCCTGCACATCTTCCACCCCCAGCAATGTTTACAAACCTCTATCATGGCATTTCCCCCAGTATATCATGCTTATATGACCACGTGTCTAAAAGCTTCCGTTAATGTCATCCCCCTGCCACTCGATTAGGCTGACTTTTCCTCTGACTCCCAAAAGGACACTGGGCTGTTTGCGTCTGTCCCTCAAAGAATCCCATGAGAGGTTTGCCTCTGGTCTCCTAGCCACACTGGTGGGACCGGTTTCTAATTGCCCCGACTCAGCAGCAGGCAACGCCCCACACAAAGGCCTTTCATTCCAGGGCTGGAGCTGTTCAAACCTGTAGCTTTCCCCGGTGGGTCGTTGGGGCGACATTCATGCAAGTGCAATCCCAAGACACAGATGGACTGTCTTCTTCTGTGTGTGTGCATGTGTGTGTCGGTGGAGAGGGAGGACATGAACAGCGAAGGATTCACTCTCATCATTTGTGTCCATCACAGCCGACCAGAAATGGGGTGGTCCAGAAAAATGTACAGTGAAGAGAGAATACCCCCCACACTCACCTCCCTGCACCCACCCCCTCTTTCCAAGCGGCCCGTGGGAGGGCTCAGGCCAGGATGTCTATCCCATCTGTGAACGGTGAGGAAATCTGGTGTGTGCATTTCCCAGAGACGATGCATCTAGGTTAAGTTTGAATTCAGAACAGCCCCATCACTCTGAGTTCCTGAGCACCCATTTGAAAGGAGACTGTTTCTGTGTGGAGGTAGCAGAGAGCATATTCAAAGGCCCACTGGGTTTCTAAATATCCAAGGTGAGTCTGGAAATCTGGTTCCTCCTGAGTCTTCTCTCTCCTCAGCCCCAGGTTTTGGACATGCTCCCGTCCTTTCACATAGATCCCATGGTCATGGATAACCATCATTTGTCACTGGGGCAGTTTTTAGAAGTGGATGAAGCTAAGAAGGAAAACCCTTGAGTTTTATTGGGTGGGGATGGGCACAGAGGGAGAGTGGATGGTGGGAAGGTCATTGGCTTACGCTAGGCAAAGCCTGTGCGCTTGAAATTCTCACTTCCCATTTTGTAAGTGGTACCACTCTTCTATGGTGGTGCCACACTTTAAAAGGTTTAACTTGGGGCGCCTGGGTGGCTCAGTCGGTTAAGCAGCCGACTTCGGCTCAGGTCACGATCTCGCGGTCCGTGAGTTCGAGCCCCGCGTCGGGCTCTGTGCTGACAGCTCAGAGCCTGGAGCCTGTTTCGGATTCTGTGTCTCCCTCTCTCTCTGCCCCTCCCCCACTCATGCTCTGTCTCTCTCTGTCTCAAAAATAAACGTTAAAAAAAAATTTTTTTTTAATTAAAAAAAAAATTAAAGGGTTTAACTTGTCTTTACAGCACTTAGCACCACCTGATATTATGTTATATACAGTACTTGTTTACTTACCGTGTGTCTCCTCCACTAGACTGTAGCTCTGTGAGGGCAAGAACTTTTTCTGGTGACTCTCTGTGTCCCTAACATTGAGAACAATACTAGGTACACAGCAGCCACTGGGTAAATGCTTGCTGAATGAAGAGATCCTAAACACTCCTAATTCCAAGAATAGCAAAAAAATGATCAGAACAACTTTTTCATTTGCTAGCTCCCTGGGAGGAAGGAACTTTTCAAGATATTCCAAGTTCTCAAGTATGGGCGATTACGAATACTTGGCTTCGCTCAAGACTTTTCACTATTTAATTAACTCAAGACTCCTATAAAACAATTCCAGAAGGAATTATGCACAGTAATAATACCCAAGGGTGGCATGTCACACAACTCCGGGGGTGCTGTTTCACACTGTCATCTGTGTTAATGGCACCTCCTGAAGTTGTTCATTGCACAATTTCCCAAATGCCGCAGCCCTGATAATTAACGCTACCAGCCATTTATAAGGCACAGGATATTAGCTTCCACAGCTACCAAGAATCCTATTACTTCTGTGTAGGGGGAGTGAAATTCCCAGAAAAATCGTAGGAAAATGGAGAAAGGTTTTAAGAGAACATCTGTCTCTGTTCTGTATTGAAGAATCTGTTTAGGAAATGTCCAGGAGGGTTACGGCAGAGTAAGCATAGAGGTGGCTGCAGACGAGCCCTAAGTAGGCTAGCAGGTCTTAGGAACAGAAGAAGAAAACCCCAAGTGCACAGGAAGCATTCAGTGGATGTTTGTCATCTTTCCTCCTGTTCTCCCGGTGTATTCTTTTGATGTCATGGTTAGAATGCTTTCAGGTGCAAATAACAGAAATGGAATTCAAACCAGCTTCAGAAGAAACGGGAACGCATTGACTTAAGATTGGTCTAGCTTCAGGCCGGGAGAGATCCTTGGATTCAAACAATGTCACCCAGGCCGTGGGGCCTGCCTGCCTGCCCCCCTACTCCCCCCACCCTCACTGCCTTCTCTTAGCTCTGCTTCCCTTTGTCTGTTGCATAAAACTGAAACAGTAAGTGCAAGACCCTTGTGCAGGAAATTACAAACTTGTGTTAAAGGACAGTTAAAAACAAAAACTGAAAAGAAGATGTGCCATGTTTAAAGATGCCCATTGTCTTGAAATTAGTCTTAAAGTTCAGGTCAGTCCTAGTGCAAATTCCCAAATAGGATATTCTTATGGACCTCGAGAAACTGATTCTAAAGCGAATCCAGAAAATAAAATGGATAGCGACAGGGGCGCCTGGGTGGCTCAGTCAGTTAAGTGTCTGACTGTTGATTTCAGCTCAGGTCACGATGTCAGGGTTCATGGGACTGAGCCCCGTGTCAGGCTCTGCAGAGACAGTGGGGAACCTGCTTGAGATTTCCTGTCTCTCTCTCTCTCTCTCTCTCTCTCTCTCTACTCCTCCCCAGCTCACATGCGCATGCTCTCTCTCAAAATAAAGAAATAAAACTTAAAGAAAATGGATACCAACAGTTAAGAAAAGTATAAATATAAAGGAAAAAAGGAGTAAGAGTTATATTACCAGATATTAAAACCACATTTGCCCCTTTAAGAAATACCTGTAGTCAGATCTCAAGTATAGAGGGGAGCAAGGACAGAGACAAGTAAGAACTCTGAACTAAAGGGGCAACCCGTAAAGGTTGGGTGGATCAGACGCCTGGGCAGCTACATAGATGTTTTCTTTCTTTGGTGCCTGTTTAGCGGGCCAGACACTGTTGATTACCATTGCCTGTTTCTTCTCCATATTCCTGACAGAGGCCCTTCTCCCCAGGCATTATGTGCTTCAGAGGCGGCTTGTCACCCTGCCCCGCCAAGGGTGAGTCAGGCTTGGACAGGTTCACGATGATTCCACCCCCTTGGTGGCGTCTGGATTATGAAAGGGCATGTAGACACTAATTCTGCCTAAGGACACATGGCGAGTGGCTGCTAGAGAGCTTCTGGGAGAGTTTTCTTAGCTCTCAAAGGGACTTAAATAGGGGCTTGAGGAAGGGACCTGCCCTTTCCATCTGTGGTTCCTGTTGTGTGAGGATAATCGCTCACTTTGTTAGTCATTTGGAAATCACCTCAGGGAATGAGCCTAAGGACCAAAGCAAACTACTGAGGAGGCAAAGTGAAAATATGGAAGATTCTGGCCTTTGATGACCTCATTGAGTCCTTGAATTCACTAACCCTGGAGCTGCCCTGATTTTCCTTATTGCTTAAGTGAAAGGAAGATAAATAGGTTTAATATGGCCCATGATGATCCATTTATCCAGTCGTCCCTTCTCTGGTCATATCAACCCTCCGGAATTTAGCTGTGAACCAGCTACCTTTAGAAAAATAAAATGCATCGAAAGCTCAACTGACGCTCTTTACACATGGGAGAGAGACAATTAGATTCCCATGCAGGTCTCAGAACTTCATGAGCTCAGGGCCTCCAAAAGGAGTTCCACCTCCTCCTAAGACCGCCCTACACACACCCAGTGCTTTGTACTCGGCTTGACATGAGCCCCGGGATCTGCTGCTACTGGGAAGTCAAATTCCCGGATGCTGAGAAGGGCTGGGCCCATAGGATCACTTGAGTTTGTAAAAACAGACTCTGCATCCCATCCGTGGAGATTTTGGCTCAACACGCGGGGATGGGGCCGAGGAAGCAGTATTGACTCCACTCCCAGAGTGCTGTGGCGCACAGCCAAGGGTGACCTGATGGCCCCAAGAGTCCACTCTTCCTCAGAGGCAAGAACGCAGGATGCACGAGTACCCCGTTCCTTCTTTCCCAACGAAACAGAATGATCTGTTCGGGTTCTCTAGATGCCTTTTTCATCTTTCCCTGGCACTGCTGCTTCGTGGGTTTCGAATGTTTCGTTGTGAGTAACCCCCAAACTTGACACGAGTAATAAAGGAAATATTTCCCTCTCCTATAATTGAAAAAATCGGAGTAGGTTTGGCTGCAGTTGAAGCTCAATTCAGAGGTTCAGTAATAAAACCAGTGACTTGATTCTTTCTGCTCTTCAGCTCTGCCTTTGGCAGTCCTGGCTTCATTATGAGGTTTCCTCCGTTGTGAATGGAAATAAAAAATAATTTCTTTGTTTGAGCTTCACTCTGCTTGGACTAGCATAGGTCCGTGCCTACTTTTGCCAGTTGCTGTGGCCAGGAGATTGACCCAAATAAATGGAATTAGCCTTTATTCATATGCATTTTGGAGCCAGGGATAGAATCGGCTTCTACAGAACCACATGGATCACCCTATAGAAACTGAAGTTATTTTGGAAGAAGGGGAAGTAAATGATGGGTGTCGGAAGAATGCTGTCTCTTCATCCAGCATTCAACAAATATTTACTGAATGCCTACCATGTGCCAAACACAACTCTGGGTGCCCGGGATTCAACACTAAACAGAGTGTAAAACGTTCCTGCCCTCTGAAGTTCATATTTTAGTAGAATAAAATATGTCCTATTTCAGGACAAGGGGATGTCCCTGCCTCTCACCGGATATCTGAGAGCACAATGTAGCACCGGCACAAATATTTTGGAGTGTTTTCCGTGTGTCAGAAGTTAGAGCAATGTGGCAGACTGAATAGTGGCCTCCAAGTATGTCCATACCCTCACCCTGGAACTCGTGGATGTTACGTGATGGGGCAAAGGCAGTTTGCAGATGTGATGAAGGATGTTGAGATGGGGAGGTTATCTTGCGTGATCAGGGCTCAACGTAATCACAATCGTCCTTAAAAGGGAGGCAAGAGGCCCGACAGACAATGTCATGCCAGAAGCAGTGGGAGAGATGGAGACGTCTGACAATGCCGTGCTTCAAGAAGCGGCCACGAGCCAAGGAAGGCCGGCCGCTTCTAGAACGCGAAAGGGACAAGGGGACAGATTCTCCTCTCCGAGCCTCCAGAGGAGGTCAGCCCTGGCAGCACCTTGACTGGAGCCCAGTGAAACTGATTTCAGACTTCTGACCTCCGGAACTCTGAGAACATACATTTGCACCGCTCTAGGCCAGTTAAGTCAGCAGTAATTGTTACAATGAACAGGAAGTTAATACAAGCAGTGATTTTCTATTTTTATTATTTTTTTCATTCCTGATTCTAACTTACACATGTTTTCTCAGCCCCTGCCAAGTCAGAAGCACCATACCAAGTGCTGGGGGCATAGTAGCAAACAACACAAACACCATGCCTTCTTCCTTGCGGCTTGAGGTGCAGTGGAAGAGAAAGACTTTAAATAGTGAATGAGCCCCAAAAATGGATGGAGTTTGAGGGTCAGCAGGAACGGAAACAAAAACCATGCTTAGATTACATTATAGTGCACATCAAGTGTAAAGGATACAGGTTTCAGCAGAGGACAGGAGATGACATTGAGGGGGGAGTGCTCTGTGAGCGGCAGGAGCCTCCTCCGACAGGCAAGGATGTGGGCAGCAGGAATGGTCAGCCTGTTGGGGACGTGGGGGGATTCTGTCAGCACCCCAGAAATATCACCCTAAATTTTCACTGCCATTACCTTACATGGTCACCAATATTGTTGCAAAAAATGGCTTCCCACCAGCCACATAACTTAGGCCTGCCATGCTGGTTCCAGGTACACTTTCTTGCTCCTTCCCCAGCACCATATTGCTTCACTGGCCACAAGTTATACCATATGTATCATACATGGAAGGTCGTACTGCACTTTGATAACAATGAGAAGTCTGTGTACATGCATTCTCATTTCCCAAGCAGGCTTGACCGGCCCCCCCCCCCGCATATCAGATAAATAGCTCCGACCGTGCTCAGTAGCAAAGGAAACGTAAGGAGACCTCAGCGGGTCCAGGGGATCAGGAAAGCCTTCCCCTGAGGATCTGACATTTAGGCTGGAGTCTGAAGGATACATAGGAGGCTAGACAAGCAAAGACTAGGAGAATGAGTGCTCCACTTGGTAGGGACCACCTGGAAGCCTGGGGCCTTCTTTATCTCTTCAGTAGTAATTCCAGGCTTTTGTAGAAGCACTGGAAAATGTGAGTAGGCAAAAAGAGGAAAATCACCCAGAATCCCCCCACCCAGAGATAACCTAATTTTTTATGCTTATGTGCCTCCATGCAGCTATGAATCAGCATAGACAAACTATTTTAAAATCTTTAAAAAAATTTTTTTAAGTTTATTTCTGAGAGACAGAGCGAGCGGGGGAGGGGCACAGCCACAGGGAGAAAGAGAGAATCCCAACCCGTACCGCAAGTACAGAGCCCAATGTGGGGCTCGAACTCACAAACTGCGAGACAGGACCTGAGCTAAAATCAAGAGTCAGACACTTAACCGACTGAGCCACCCAGGCGCCCCAATTTTAAAATCTAAAAAGATTTTAAACTCTTCAGTCACCCTTCCTTATCGCTTTCCCCACACCCAGCTTTGTTCTCTCATTCACCGAAGACTTCGGCATACGTTCTCCACTCCCTTTATTCCCCAAACCTAATCCTTATTCTGTGTGACCCTGGCATCTGTTGTGGAAGCCCACCTAACCCAGACCCTGGCCGTGCCATAAAGTGGTGGTAAAGCCACCAGTCGAGACTCCAGGGTACTGCCCGGGGAGCAAGAAAGCAGGGACCTCTGCCAACGTGACTTCCCCTCTCCAGGCCACCGCTGCAAGCTGTCCTCTCAGTGGTTTTCATCGCAGTTTGGGCAGCTTCTTTCTCCTTCTTATCAGAAATTTAAGAGCTGAGAATTAGATTCAAGTTCCGTATTACTAAGCCTTGTTATTTTTGCAAAGTACACATTGTACATTCAGTAGCACACGGCAAAGTAGTGTCATGAATTATTTAAATGAAGATATCCTTGTCACAATAAAGGAGCAAAGCACATTTTGTTCATTGTCTCTTTACATGTTGTTATTTCTCTTCACGGATTTCTTACTTTGCAACATTAACTAAAATGCAATGAGCCACGATGTCATTACCACAAACTACCCTAGTTCTGCTGCTTGGGTACTGATTTTTTTTTTCTTCTTTTTATGTGGCTGAAGCATTTTCCTTTTTTCTTGCTTAAGATTCATTATACTTGAATGTGTCCTTGTAGCAGTGTTTGCTAAGAACAAATGTAAAACATGTATAAGTGAGGTCCACTTTAAAAAGTAACTCAGATTGTTGGGGTGCCTTGCTGGCTCAGTCAGTGAAGTATATGACTCTTGATGTCGGGGTTGTGAGTTCGGGCCCTGTGTTGGTTATAGAGATTGCTTAAAAATAAAATCTTTTGGGGGCACCTGGGTGGCTCAGGTTATGACCTCAAGTTTCATGAGTTTGATTTGAGCAACGCATCAGGCTCTCTGCTGTTAGCATGAAGCCTGCTTCAGATCCTCTGTTCCCATTCTCCTGCCCACCTCCCCTCCCCCGCTCTCTCTCACTCAAAAATAAAATAAAACATTAAAAAAAAAGAAGAAAAAAGAAAGAAAATATTTTGGGATACCTGGATGGCTCAGCTGGTTAAGCATCTGACTCTTGATTTTGGCCCAGGTCATGATCTCATAGTTCATGAGATCAAGCCTCATGTCAGGCTCTGCGTGATCAGCTTGAGATTCTCTCTCACACCTCCTCTCTCTGTGCCCCTCCCACTTGCTCTCTCAAAAATAAATAAACTTAAAAAAATAAAATGATAAATAAATAAACAGTAACTCAGATTCAGTTCTTCCCCTTTGCTTGGCTGGGATGGAACAGTAGATGGTGTGCGATGGGAAGGGGGTGGGAACAAAAACTCAAGATACTGAGGCCCGTCTTTGAAAAGGAGGCTGAAAACATTTCTGTTTTGCACCTTATTTTATTGATCTGTTTTATAATTCTAAGTGAGAGCATACTGTCCTCCGAGAACCAGTGAAAGGATTGTGAAGCCTGTCTGGGACAGTGAGGACTCAGATCGGCGATCCCCGGGGATTAGCTGTTCCTGATGTCCTCACTGCCTCATTGGGCTTGAATGTTAATCTCTCAACAATGAGAGGAGCCCTCATGACACTTTTGTCTGTGGATACGATATGTTGCCAGTACATGCACAATTCCATCCTTTGCTCTCCTGCTTACACACACACACACACACACGTGCGCGTGCACGCACGCATGCACTCCCCAGAGTGGCATGCCAATATGTTCATTTTATCCATCTCTCTATCCCTCTATCTATTTACTTCTTTATTTTTAATTATTATTTTAAAGTTTATTTATCCATTTAGAGAGAGAGAGAGCACAAGCAGGTGAAAGGCAGACAGAAAGGAAGGGAGAGAAAATCCCAAGCAGTCTCCACACTATTAGCGTGGAGCTGATGTGGGGCTTGAACTCATGAGCCGTAAGATCATGACCTGAGCCGAAACCAAGAGTCGGACACTTAGCCGACTGACCCATCCAGGCGCCCCACCATTAGGTTCATTTTGAACCACTGTTTTGTCTTAGGTTGTGACAAAGCTGCATGGACAAGGATCGAGAATGAGCACTGGCCTCAGATAAAGCCAGAGGAGTAGAAACACACAACATAATAGACAATCATTAAACCTTGCAAATGATGTAGGCAGCCTCTTCTTTAAAAACAGAAATCAAAAAACCTTTTTATTTTGCAATAATTTTTAACTTACAGAAAAATTGCAAAAACTTGTGCAAATAATTCCTTTATACTTTTCACCTGGATTCCTCAATGGTTAACATTTTACCATTTCACCTTATTATGCTGAATCATTTGAGAATATGTTGCAAACATGATGCCCCACTAAAGCTAAGCATCTCAGTATGTGTTTTCAAAACAAACAAACAAACAAACAAACAAACAGGACATTCTGCCGAAAAATCAAAGTACATCCTCCAATATCAAGAAATCAGCACTGATACAGTACTATGGTCTAATCTACAGATTCCATTTGAATACTCCTGATTGTTCCAACAATATCCTTTCCTTCTCAGTCCAGAATCCAATCCAGGGTCCTGTTGTATTTGGTTTTCACGTCTCTATATCCACCTTTGATGGGGAGCAGTTCCTCTGTTCTTTCTTGTCTTTTATTACTTAACACTTTCAAGAGTACAGACCTACTTGGGCACCTGGGTGACTCAGTTGGTTAAGCATCCAACTTCGGCTCAGGTCGTGATCTCATGGTTCGTTGGTTTGAGCCCCACATGGGGCTCTGTGCTGACAGCTCAGAGCCTGGAGCCTGCTTCAGATTCAGTGTCTCCCTCTCTCTCTGCCCCTTCCCTGCTCGCACTCTGTCTCTCTCTCCTTCAAAAATAAAATAAAACATAAAAAAAAAAAGTACAGACCTACTTTGTTGAATGACCTTCAATCTGTGATTGGCTGATACTTCTTTTTTTTTTTTAATTTTTTTTTTTTAACGTTTATTAATTTTTTTTGGAGACAGAGAGAGACACAGCATGAACGGGGGAGGGGCAGAGAGAGAGGGAGACACAGAATCGGAAACAGGCTCCAGGCTCTGAGCTGTCAGCACAGAGCCCGACGCGGGGCTCGAACTCACAGACCGCGAGATCATGACCTGAGCCGAAGTCGGACGCTTAACCGACTGAGCCACCCAGGCGCCCCTGGCTGAAACTTCTTTAAGATCACATTCAGGTTATGTGTTCTTGGCAGGAATAACACAGAAGTGACGCTGTGTTCTCAGCGGATCACATGGGGCATACTATGTCGATTTGCCCCATTGCTCATGCTGTTGACTTATCATCACTTGGTTAAGATGATTAATTATTAGGTCTTTGGTACTTATTAATTAATAAGTAACTAAAAAGACTTTGAGTGATTAATTTTAAATTAACTTAAAAGTATTTGAATCTATGCAAGTACCCTGTTCCTCACCATACTTTCACCAACTGGTTTTAGAATCCATTGATGATTCTTATCTGATGTAATTATTACTGTGATAGCTGCCAAGTGCTCATTTTCTAACTTCTTAATTCTTTCTACATGTATTATTTATTGGTGTTCAGTTGCAAGATACAAGTTTCCCTTCTCCCAAGATTATAGATGAGGCTCCAGTTAGGCAAGCAGTTTGGGTAAATTAGTGATAAAGACAGTCTCTGGGTCTCATGGGTCTTCAGCAACTTGTTTATGAAGATAACTAAGTTCTTTTTTCGTCCCTAATTGGAGATAGTGTTTTCATTTCACATTGGAACTTTCTGGGGCTTGACCCACCCTGTGGGAATTTAGCCTATGCATTCAGAGAAGGTCATAGAAAGTCAGAGAAGACACATTGCAGAATGAGATCCGTTCAGAGACAGGATTTGTCTTCCAGTGAGTTAATCTGTGTCCAATAGGACCTGGTAACAGGGTAGCAGTAGCCATTTAGCAGTGAAAAATAGTTCCATGGTCCCAATGGCTTGAGATAAAAGAGTTCTGGTGAGTTCTATTGCCAAATTTTCCAATCAGCTATGAGATTGGTCACAAACATCTGTAATTTCACTGAGATTGGAGGAGATTAGGGGTTCCAGGGAAGACTTTCATTTGCTAATCCTTGGATTGCTTCCAAACTTTCTTGTTCTAGTGATTCTTATTCACATATGATGACCTATTTGGTGGCTTGGGATTATAACAGATGTTTATGGCCAATATCCAGAGAGGGCAATTAGGAATTAAGTATCTCTTTTTTTTATAATCGGTGGCTACAGGGCCAGCAATGCATCTTTCATGAACCATAAAACATCTCTTTGGTCTAAGGCCTACATAGCCCCCAGATTGTTTATTCATTCAAGATCCATTTGTGCTTAGGTGGCACACAGAATAATGTAAGAAGTGTTCTTGATGTATGCTATATTTTTATAAACTTTTTAAAAATAGATACCACATTAAGAAATTATTGTTGAGGGGCACCTAGGTGACTCAGTGAGTTAAGCATCCAACCTCGGCTCAGGTCACGATCTCGTGTTTCATGGGTTCGAGCCCCGCATTGGGTTCTGTGCTGACAGCTCAGAGCCTGGAGCCTGCTTTGGATTCTATGTCTCACTCCTTCTCTGCTCCTCTCTTGCTTGTGGTCTGTATCTCTCTCTCTCTAAAATAAATGTTAAAAAAAAAAAAAAGAAATTCTTATTGAATTTGTTTAGGCATGACGATGGTATTATAGTATGTTTTTTAAAAATGCTCCTATTGTTTAGTAAGGCACACAGAAATATCAAAGAAGAAATCACAAGAGAAATGAGAATATTTCAAATGGAATGATGGTGACAATATAACACATCTATGTGGGTGAGATGAGTGCAGTGACCCGATGTTTTAGGCTGGCTTTAAAATAAAATGGGAGTGAGGAGGAAGAAACAGGAGGAGGAGGGAGAGAGGAGGAGGAGGAGGAAGGAAAGATGATGATATAGCAGAAACCAGACTGGCTACAAGATGATAATTTTTAAAACTGATTAATGCAGATCATAATAGTACTACAGACATTAGGGTGAAATAAGATATTTTCATATAAAAAGAGAGTGATAAAATTTGTTGTCAGAAGACCTCCAGTGAAGAAAGGCTGAAACAAATTCTTCAGGCTAAGGAAATTGATAACAGATGGAAACTTGGATTTACAAGCAGGAAATGGTAATGTGTGGGAAAATGTAAAATTTTAAAGTTATTTTACAGACATATGACTGTTTAAAGCAAAACCAATGTATTATGGGGCTTATAACATAAGTAGATATGGTATCATGACCAAAGCTTAAGGATGTCAAGAACTATACCATTGCACTGTTCTTTAATTTTATGAGTATTCACTCTAAATAGACTATGAAATGTCAACGATGCGTACTGTACTTGCTAACAACAACTCAATTGCATAATGCAAGAGATATCCTAAAAAGCCAATAAAGGAATTGAAATGGAATACAAAAAATTTTATTATCTCAAAACAAGACAGGAGAGGAGGAATAAATTTTCATAAAACAAATGGGAAAAGCAAAAAACAAATAAAATTAAGACCTGGATTCAACCATATCAATAATTATATTAAATACAAGCAGACTAAACCTTCAAATAAAAGGCAGTGGTAGTTAAATGAGCTTTAAAAAGAAAAAAACAAAACAAGATCTAACTGTATACTGACCACGAAGGATACACTGAAAATATAAAGATTCTGACTGGTTAAAGTAAAAGGATAGGATACAAATACTAAGCATATAAAAGTAGGATGGCAATATTAATATCAGACAAAATGGACTTCAAGATGAGGAATGTTACTAGAAAGACAGAGAGGGACATTATATAAGGAGAAAAGGATCCCTTCATCATGAAGTCATAAAATTATAAATATGTATGTACCAAATAATAGAGTTTTAAATTACATAAAACAAAACTGAGTGAATTATAATAGAACTAAACAAAAAAATCAGTGAGAATATAGAACTGAGCAATATTCTAAACCAACTTGACCTAATATTTATAGGAAATTAAAGCCAACAACTTCCCAATAGATGCGTTTTTTTTATGAACAAAATAGCTTTCACCAAGATACATAATTTCCTGGTCCAAAAAATAAGATGCAATACATTTCAGAATTGTTAAAATCTAATTAGGTATAAGTTTTAACAACAATGCAATAAAATTTGAGATTAAAAAATATAAAATATCTAGAAAACCCAAAAATATTTATCTAGAAAATCCAAAAATATTTGGAAGTTAACTCACTTATAAAAAACATGTGGTCAAAAAAGAAAACACAAGGGAAATTAGAATATTTCAAATTGAGTGACAATGAAAATACAACACATCTAAATGGCTGGGATGCAGATGAAGTACAGCTTAGAGGAAAATATATCATTTAAATTCTTACCTCAGAAAAGAAAAAAAAGGATTCAAATTAACTATCTAAATTTCCACCTTAAGAAACTAGAAACAAACTCAAATTACACCCAAAGTAAGTAGAAGTAAAGAAATGATGAAGAGCTGACATCAATAAAATAGAAAATGAAGAGAGAAAATTTATGAAAACAAAAGGTGTTTAAAAAAAAAAAAAAGTAATTGAATTGATAAACTCCTGGCAAGAATAACCAAGAAAAAAGAAGAGAAAATTGCCAATATCAGGAATAAAAAAGGGAATGTTGCTATAGATCCTATAAACATTAAAAAGATAAAAGAGAATCAGAGGCTCCCGGGTGGCTCAGTTAAGCATCTGACTCCTGGTTTTGGCTTGGGTCACGATCTCACAATTTCCTTCACTGACTGCGCAGAGCCTGCTTGGGATTCTCTGTCTCCCTCTCTCTGCCCCTCCCCCACTTGTGGTGTCTCTGTCCCTCTCAAAACAATGAAATTGACTTAAAAAAAAAGATAAAAGAAAATCATCAACCACTTTATACTAATTAGTTCAACAATTTAAATGGTTGTTTTGCAGATTCCTTGTTTTTAAAAGTGGTTTTGTAGATTCCACATACATGAATTGAGACAGTTTTACTGCTTCCTTTCCAATATGTATACTAGTTACTTTTTTTCCTGCCTTGTTGAAATGGCTAGGATCTCCGGCGCCTGTTAAATTGAAGGAATGAGAGTGAACATTCTTGGTTTGTTCTTATGTTAGGGGGAAGGCATTAATATTTCACCACTAAGTGTGATGTAGCTACAGGGTTTTATTCTAATAACACCGGGAAGTCATTGTAGGGTTTTACTTGCATGAGTGGCATTATCTAATTTACATTAAAAAAAAAACAAAAACACTTGAGGGGGCGCCTGGCTGGCTCAGTCTCTGGAACATGTGACTCTTGATCTTAGGTTTGTGAGTTTGAGCCCCACGTTGGGCATAGAGGTTACTTAATGAAAAAAAAATTAGAAAAAAAAAAACAAACCCTCCACTGCCATGTAGAGAATGGGCTCTCGGAAGAGGAGTGGAATGGGAGAGACTATCAGAAGGGGTTATTGTGGTTGTGCCGGAGGGAGAAGGAGGAGCTTTGCAGTGGTGATAGTAGTCGAGGTGGAGAGAAAGTGGTTGGATATGAGGGTACATATTTGTAGAGCTGACAAGACTTGCTGATTTATTGAATCTGGAGTAAAGGAAAAGGCAGAAAATCCAGATTTATAACTTAAATAACCATGTTTATTTCAGACCTTTTTCCTGTAGATTTTAGATATTTTCATTATTCACCTTTAGAATGGATCAGTGAAAGTAGATACAGTATTTTTAAAAATCTAGCTGTGTGTTACCTAGGATTTAAGTTTTGTTTTGTTTTTTTATAGTTAGAACATTATAGAAAGAACAATGACCAATATGTGTCCTAGATTTTTGGTCGGTTTTAGATACTAGCGTCCTGAACTAAATTTCTGTGTCTTTCTTTGTAGGATTGTCCAAGAGTGGTTTTCAGAAAGGATGCAAATGGCCAAAGTGGATTTCTCTACGGTGTTACCGCGCTTCATTTCTCTATATATCTTTTCCTTTCTGAATCCAAAAGATTTGTGTGCAGCCGCACAAGTCAGCTGGGCCTGGAAGTTTTTAACTGAACAGGTTGACTGTTTGTCACTTCCTACCGATAGGCACAAATAACAGCTGTGTTCTGTAAGGAGACAACTGGGGTAGCTTCCTTCCCTGAAGACAGTAATGGAGAGTATTTGAACCATAATTAACTTACCCTTCAGAGCAAACATGGGGAGAAGTTAAATATGATAATTTATTTTGGAAGTGAGCGGATATACACTATTCTAATAATTCGTGTAATTTTAAGAATCTTCAAATGCTCAATTTAATTATTTAGAAAACATTTTATCGTGGCTAAAGAAGTCCACTTCTTTCCTGAGAAATTATACTTAAGCTTTGGTTATTATATGGTATGATTTTATCCATGATCATTCACCTTGAAAATTGCTGTACAACCACAACCTCATCTGATCCCTCTTTGGCTCACATCTGTTAAAGAATGTAAATCTGCATTTCCAACATCCTCTGCCATTAACTCTGCCTCTGGCTTATTTGTCTCATTTTCTTCTTAAAGATTTAATGAAATGTAATGGCAGACATACTTGAATGCAAGTCAATAACTTACTTCTTTAACGTGTACAAACTTCCCAGAGTGGGCTAGTGTTGAGCTTCTGATCTCAGAAAATACCTAGCTTTCCATGGAGAGGCCACATGCAAAACCAACTGTGAGTCCTGGGTTTACAGCATTTAAGAACCCAGGCGAGGTGTTGGCATATGTATTGTTTTCTGACTTTTTACTTTTCTATGTCCTTGTATTTAAGGAATATGTCTCGGAAACAGAATGTGGTTGTGGGGAGTTGTTTTTTAACATTTGACAGTCCCTGGCTTTTAGCTGGGGTCATTCTTCTGTTTACATTTGTGTACATACTGATATATGTAAGCTTAAGTCCACCGTTTCACTATTTACTTTTTGTTTGTTCCTTGTGTTTTATATCTTGTTTCTCTTTTTTCTTTTGGAGTACTTCCATATTTTTTAGATTGTTAATTTTAAATTCTTTAGCTGTTTTCTCCTGGCTGTATTAGAGATTACAGCACTCGTTCTAGGGTGGGTTTTTTTGTTTTTATTATTATTATTTTTTTTTTTACCACTTCTGAGATAAAGCCAGAAGCTTCGGACCCTGCATCTGCTCCCCTCCTCCCAGTTTCTATGTCACTGTCAAATATTTTAATTTTCTACACACATACGCACACACATTTTTTTTTGAAGAAGCGGGAAGTTTTATTGTTGCTCCCTTATTGTTGCTCCTTATTTCCTTAGCTGCTTTTAGGATTTTTTCCTCTATCTTGTCTTCTGTCTTATGCAATTTTTTTAGGATGTACCCAGAAATGTGCGTGTGTATGTGTGTTTCTCCTATTTTGTGATTTACAGTGATTTTTTTTTTTTTTTTTTTTTTTTTGCATCTGAGATTTAGTGTCTTTTCTCAGTTTCGAAAAGCTGTCGGAGACTATCCCTTCATATTCTGCCCCATTTTCTCTCCTTTTCCTCTGCGGTTCCAGTACTTATGTGTTAGACTGACTCACCCGCCCTGCAAGCTTCATGTTCTCTATGTGTCTTTTCCACCTTTTTTGGCTTTCAGTGTTTCAGCCTGCATCTTTCTTCTGGCTTTTTAGTTTACTAATTCTCTCTTTTGCTGGATTCGAATTTGCTTTTAAACTGGTCCATTGAGTTTTAAATTTCTGCTATTATGTTTTTCAGTTCTAGAAGGCTGATTTGATTATTTTACCAAAATTTCTCACCTAGCTATTTAATTTCCCAGACATATTAATTATAGGGTTGTTTATTTTTTAAGTTCGTGCCTAACAATTACAACGCATGGCTCTCCTGAGGGTCTTACTCTACTTAATAACAGATCATGAAAGACAAAAGGAGAAACAAACAATTCTTGTCCTTTGGTGTGCCTGGTATTTTTGATGGAGTATCAGATATTCGTTATAAGATATTTTTGCAGTCAATAATTTGAGTCTCTGGATGAGGTTATCTTCTTCCAGAGAGAATTTGCTTTTGTTTCTGGCATTTGGTTAGGCTAGGAATAGATGACTTAAATCCAGTCAGAGAAAGAGATTTTTCAAAGCTGGCTTCAGTCTTTGTGATAGTTGTCTAATTCCTTATCCTTGCTGATAAGGATCTCAGCTGAAAGCCTGGGTGATCACCAAGGCTCTTGCCCTTAGTGAGCCCTGAATTTAACTTTGTTTCCTCTCCTCCTCGTGAGAATACCTAAAATTCTTTTCAGCTTCCCTGTCGTTCAGCCATAACTTTCTGCTTTGCTTCTCAGCCTGAGCTTTCCTTTGGAACTGCCAGATGCCTTGAAATGAAAAGTAATGCCAAATGTTGGGGTCACCTCTCTGAGTTTCCCTTCTCTCTGGGGTCATGGTTACATGAGACGTTGCATTCGTAGCTCTATACGCCTTCAAAGAATTGTTTTATAATATTCTGTCTAGATACTTGACTCAATTAGATCACGTGAAATTTGCTGTTCCCATATATCAAAGCTGGCTGCATACTGGCAACATCATGTGGTTCAACCAAAGGTGTTCCCAGTGGAAGGTTTGGTCTGAAACAAACTAATACACTATTGCTCAAAATCCTCAGAATCAAATCAATGCTATGGGAGCAAGTGTACAAAGATGACTAATACATATATTCATATGTAACGTATATTGTCATCAAAGACTACTTTTCTATGGAGTCAGGGATGGTTCTTGTTTGTTAGAGTCAAATTCAGATGACAAGTCAGCGGCACCAGAAATCTCAAGGTAAAGAAGTTATCTGTGTACCTGAAACATTATTACTAGGAAACTGTCCTTAAAAATTTCTAGCAAACTCTCTTTCTCATTTCTTTTTCTGTAGGACTGCTTATGGATGCCCAAATGCATTAGGTTTGGGTGGTTTCTGCCCTATACTCCAACAGATAATGAGTACGGTGCTTGGAAGCATCATTACATTGCTTGTGTGTCCAACTTAGATTGGCCAATCCCTAGGGAAGCTACTGCTATGTATGGGACCTTGAATGAACCCAAAAGAGAAGATGAGGAGCTACAGGAGAGACAAAGAGAAAAGTGCCTACGAAAAATAATTTGGGAGAAAATTGCGCTACGTAAAAGTGAGCAGCATTTGAAAACTCTATCTTATCCAACTATTGTAGAAACGAATGGATTTACACACAAATTCCCACAGAGGAGGATAGTTAGGTCTTTCTGGAATAGCATGTGGGTGGCATTCTCTAAAGTATGTTCAGGACAAGTTCTTCCCCCCCCCCCCCCCCCCCCCGTATATTTCAAGTTCATGAATAAGAAAAAAAAGATTTCAGATGAAATACAGAAAGTCAAATATCAGTGCCTCCATTATTATTCTGGTTACTCTCGGGTTTAGGAGTTTAGGAGACCAAAAACAGGGAGAGAGAAGAATAACGCAGGCAGAAGCAAGTAAATAGGCTCAGGACAGAAGAATTGGGACTGGTGACAGAGAGGGAGGAATGAAAATAGGCACGGAAGCAGGAAGAATGGCATTAAAAAAAGCAAAGTGGAAAGGGAGGAGGGATAAGACCCACTCTCAGCTAAGCCTTCTGATTTACACAGTGCACAATAGTCATCGACAAAAGTGATTTGAGTTCTGCCATCTTTTTTTTTTTTTTCACTGACTCACACCCGGTGAGATCCTAACAAATGGGAAGTTACTTGAAGCCAAGAAGAAGTGCAGAAATGGACGTGATGCCTATACATTGATTAACTGGTTTTCACAAGAAAAGGGGTGCTGGTTCTCTGAGCTTTGTCTCTTGACCTGACATGACTGGTAACTCGCAGCCACAGTGCTGAGACAATAAGAAATCCAAACAGAGTCTGTAGAAAGGGCTACAATTATTGCCATTTGGAGCAGTGCCCTGGTACGGCTTGATTTTTGATGCCTTTATCTAGGTAGACTTGGCTGAGAGAAGCAAGTAAGAACTGAAGTAAACAACTGAGCCGGTGCTATTTGTTTTTCAGAGGAGTTATTTAAAGTTCGACCCCCTTGGGCGAGCGGAACGTGCTGCTCTAGATTGTTAAAATCCAAATGCCAGCCACGTCTGTCCCAGACTGTGAGGGATCGAGTGGGATTACATGAAGCTTTGGAGAAACAGCTTGTTTTGGCATCCTTAGAAGCTTTGCCCAAGCGGTAAGCAAACCTCCATCTCCTGAAAGCTCAAGACCATCCCATGATACCAAGAATTCATTCTAGAATAATTTAGCTAACACGCAGGGAGCTTGTATAATTATCTGGCTCCTATCCTATGAAACAGCAACAGAAATAACTCTTTAGTCCTCAAGACCAGTGGTCTTTAACATGTTCTCTGAAGAGGGAAATCTGTAACTTTCAAAATAAATTTTATATTTCAAATATTCTTGACCCTACAAAGAGGCTGGACTGTAGGACATTTTCTGTGCAAAGCTATTGAGCAAAAGTAACATTTTTTTTCAGAAATGTTTTTTTATGGAATAAGCATATCCAAATGGGACTGTGGGGGTAAGGGTAAGAGAATAGAGTCATTACTCAGAAAGCTGTGGGGACCAGATGATTTAGGAAATTTTAAATTTCTCAGCTGTTCCTCTTTAAAACGTCATTTTGAACCCCTAAGTATGTCACTATATTCATTCTGAGTGCCCGATAAACGCTAAATAAATTCCAGAAGACCTTTCCAGTGTCCTTCAAATGCAGGAGGAGAGGCCCAAAGGCCAGCTCCAGTCCCTCCCCACTCAAGAACCCCATGTGCTGCTGTCCCCAAAAACCGCAGGGAGAGACTGAGGTCCTACGGCCACATGCCTTGTTCAGTATGAGTAATGCCCAGACAACATGTCGGTGCTCCAGCATCAAAATCAAATGAATAGAAAATTAAAATTTCACTTCTTCCCCTCTTTTCCCTGTAGAAGCAATGTTTCTGGAAGCCATTCCTATCCTTTGTTATCAAAGAAAACTTGGCATGGTGTTCATAAAAATGATGACAGCCCTTCATATGCTTCCCAGCTCCACATCATATTAATATCATCTCGGATTCCTGCATATGAGGTACAGAGTGTGTTAGGAGGCCTGCCCTTTTTTGAATTGGGTTGTTGGTTTTTTTTCCTTTTTCATCCCCACTAGAGGACGTATGGCAATCTTTTGGCCCCCATGTGTATGAAAAGGATTCATCTTCTGAAAGCAAAATGGTGTAAGTGGAAATTTACAGACCCAAAACACTTTTAAAAATCAGAAGTGATAAAGATACCCATAAATCAAAATTACTTTTAAGAAAGCATGAAAGGCCAAACCACCTTGCAAGTAGTTAAGTGTCCAGTGAATTCTTACTGAATTGAATCTGTTGCACTCAGTCCAAAAAAGAGCAAGGTGATTAAGGATTATTTTAAAACCTCTTTGGAATGCCCAAGGAATTAAATACTATCATGTCACCACCATTTCTCAAAAGAAGAATGTCAGGAATCCTAGTTTGTGACCTATTTAATGAGGTGCCATTAAATTAAAATATGTTCTTTCTCTGGGACACGTGGGGAGCTCAGTCGGTTGAGCGTCCTACTTCAACTCAGGTCATGATCTCACGGTTTGTGAGTTCAAGCCCAAAATCAGCCTCGCTGCTGTCAGCGCAGCGCCTGCTTCGAATCCTCTGTTCCCCCCTCTGCCCCTCCCCCACTTTCTCTCTCGGTCTCTCTCTCTCTCTCTCTCTCTCTCAAAAATAGACATAAAAAATGTCCTTTCTATAATGAAGTTATGTATTTTAATTTTAATATGAGTAATAAGAACAATAAAGGAGGGGCGCCTGGGTGGCGCAGTCGGTTAAGCGTCCGACTTCAGCCAGGTCACGATCTCGCGGTCCGTGAGTTCGAGCCCCGCGTCAGGCTCTGGGCTGATGGCTCGGAGCCTGGAGCCTGTTTCCGATTCTGTGTCTCCCTCTCTCTCTGCCCCTCCCCCGTTCATGCTCTGTCTCTCTCTGTCCCAAAACTAAATAAAAAACGTTGAAAAAAAAAAATTAAAAAAAAAAAAAAGAACAATAAAGGAAGCACAAAGAAGACATAGGAAGCACGTATTTTTAGAGATATGTGAGTGTGTGTATTTGTATATATGTGTACATATTTATGCATTGATACACAGGGACATATTGAAGGGATGACACGGGGCAGGTTATATTCATTGGCCTACTTAGAAAGTGTTTTCAAAAAATTGTATTTGTAACAAAATGGTTGCTTTCAAGATATGAAGTCAGTATTCTTTCTGGGCACCTAGAAATTGACTCTGATCATTCACAACCGGCCGACTTAGTGGATACACATGAAAGCAAGATCAGAGCTTTGATCTCCAGGTGGGCCCCAGATAGTTTCCCTGATGTTTAATAAGGGGCATCAAGCTGGGCACAAAGGATAACTGGTGATAGAATCTGGGTAAAACAAACAAACGAACAACAAAAACCAGTTAAAAGTGGGTGATGGGTATTAAGCAGAGCACCTGTGAGGAGCACAGTGTGTCATGTGTAAGTGATCAATCCCAGAAATCTACTCCTGAAACCAATATTGTACTGCATGGTAACTAAAATGTAAAAAATAAAGTAGGTCTATCCTCCTATTTGTCTTCTTTACATAAATCTACGCCATAATTACTTATTTTATTATACATGTGATGGGTGTTTAAGCAAAAAGTAGGTCGTAACCGTGTGGTAGTTCTTTGTTGAGTGGAACTGTGTGACCTTCAGAAAGTGGCATGAGGTTTGTGGGCAAAAAAAAAAAATCGTGGACTTTAATGACTTTCCAACATGTCTGCTGCTAATGAATTAACTTTATCACAATGCAAACTTTATTTGGTTGTTGAATTCAAAGCACAGTGGTTTTAATATTTATTTAAATGGGATATATTCAATCAATCACTATCGATAATTCAACTTCATAATTAAGAGGAAAACTTTAAATCTATTTTAAAAGTCCATTGCAAAATCATATGATCTGAATTTTATTATGTTTAAAAGTTGCACATGTCTTTGCACGGGTATGTACAAAAATAAAAAGACTGGAAGAAAGTAATCTAACTTGTTAATAGTATTTACCCCTGAGGGATGGAATTGTAGGTATACTTAATTTTCTCCTCTTATAATTAGAAAAGAAATGAAATTATTTAAAAAGAAACCAACAAAAGAGAAAGCTTATCTTCCTCCTTCCACAGTTTCTGACAAAAAGTCTTTAAAAATCAGAGCGTATTACATACCCATGTCTTTATTAATAAATATGCTAAAATAATGGGCTCTGTTTTCATTTTCTAGATAGTAGTGGACAGCATTAAGGCAGGTATCATTTCTCTGGTGTATGAACACTGTGGCTTAACCTTGGAGAGCCTGCTTTATCTCATAGAAAAAGCTCTGGATGGACGGAAGGCACAGAGTATGGGGATATTTAGTGAAGGAGACAGCAGAGAAATCAATTTACTCCAAGGTAAGCTGGGAGATTCGAGACAACAACCAACTTTGCAGCAATGCCTACCACATGTATGACCTCCAGAATACTATTTTTCAATTTGCTAACAGAATTGATATCCTAGCTCAAAGGAGTCATAGAGGAGGAGTCCCTCTTATTCAAGGAAGGGTCAGCCTTTTTGTTCTATTCAGGCCTTCAACTGATTGGATGAGGCCCACCCACACTGGGGACAGCTATCTGCTTTACTCAGTTGGCTTATTCAAATGTTAATCTTATTCCCAAACACTCTCACAGACATACCCAAAATTATATTTGACTAAATATCTGGGCACCGGTGGCCCAGTCAAGTTGATACGTAAAATTCATCATCATACCATTAAACAAAAACTTCCCTTGTCCCCCTTATTCCAGCCTCTAGGAACTACCATTATGCTTTCTGTTCCTATGAATTTGACTACTTTATGTAGCTCATCTTAAGTGAAATCATACAGTATTTAACTTTGTGACTGGCTTATTTCACTTAACAATGTCATCAAGTTTCATTCATGTTGTAGCTTATGAAAGGATTTCCTCCACTTTTTAAGGCTGAATAATATTCCATTGTATATGTGGATCACATTTGGTTTATCCTTTCATTTGTTGATGGACATTTAGTTTGCTTCCACTGCTTTGTTTTTGTGAATAGTCCTGTAGTGAACATGAGTATGCAGATATCTCTTTGAGATTCTAATTTAAATTCCTTTGGATATTTATCCACATATGGGAATGCAGAACCATATGATAGTTTTATTTTTAATCTTTTGAGGAAACTCCATACTATTTCCCACCATTTTATGCTCCCTTGTGCACGGTTGCAGACAGAAAGTGTTCCATTTTCTTCACATCCTTGCCAACACTCATTGTTTTCTGTGTTTTTGTTTGTTTTTAGTTGATAGTTAACTATCTTAATGGGTTTAAGGGGATAGTCATTATGGCTTTGATTTGCATTTGTCTAATGAATCGTGATGTTGAACATTTTTTCATATGCTTATTGGCTATTTGTATATCTTCTTTAGGGAAGTATCTATTGAAGTCCTTTGCCCATTTTCTAATGGGTTTATTTGATATTTTTTATGGAGGTGTAGATACCCTTTATTAGTCTAGATATCGATCTCTTGTCAGATATATGACTTGCAAATATTTTCTCCCATTCTGTATGCTGCCTCGTACTCTGTTTATTATGTTCTTTCATGCACAGAAGTTTTTAAGTTTGATGAAAGTATAGTAATTATAATAGCAGCAAATATCACTAATAGAATGCATTGTACTTCCAAGTGGTTTATACCACAAAGGAAAGGATTGGCTGGTATCATTAATTTGTTATGGGTCATCTTTTAAAAATGTTAATGGTGGGGCACCTGCATGGCTCAACTGGTTAAGCCTTGGACTCTTAATTTCAACTCACATCATGATTTCCTGGTTTGTGACTTCAAGCCCCAAGTCAGGCTCTGCACTGACCATGTGGAGCCCTTGGGGTTCTCTCTCTCTCTCTTCCCTGCTCATGCTCTTTCTCTTTCTCTCTCAAACTAAATACATACATACATACATACATAAACATTTTTTAAAAATGATGATCGTTATCCTTTCCGGGGGGAAGAAGATGATGAGTGTTTTAGAACTAAAGTTTCAGTTTCTAGTCCTCCTTCTACTATAACTTACATTCTTTCCTTGTTATACCTAAGATAGAACTGTTTTAGCATGAAATCTTCCACCTTTGGGAGATGAGGGAAGAAAGGGAATAAGATGGTCAAGGATCTGGCTGGCAGGGAACTCACAACATGGCCAAGCGAATACCTGAATCACCCAGAAAACTGCCATCTCTGTGGCTATGTCGCCCAATGATCTATCCCAGCTGCTAACTCAGGAACGGAGCAGGAAAGCTCTGGCGGGCTGCCGGGGCCCACTGATCCATCTGGGGGAATCCCAGGAGGGCTGCACAAATCGAAAGCATAGCTCCTGGCTGGGTTTGCCAACACTGTTGCTGAACAAATGCAGATAAACTCATGGCAAGAGAAGCCAATCACTCAAGAGACAAGGGTTTGGAAGAAAGAAAGGGAGACATTTATTTTGAGTGCCAGTAGCCAAGGAGAGTTGCAGGCTTGAGCCTAAACAACTGACCTCTCCACCTGCAAGACGGACACTAGAGTTTTACAGAGATGGGCTCAGTGAGGTACGTGCACGAGAGCAGGCAGGGGGCACGTGATCATGAGCTGGGGGTTGGTATGTGCTCAGCTCACCATCACGGGCAGAGAAGGGGACACGTTGGGTGTGGTCTTTGAGGCATTCCATTGCTATCAGGGCTTTTCTGGTCCAACTGGAAGAGTCCAGTCATCGCATAACGTCTTGTGAATGCCTCAAGAAAGTGCAGTAAGAAATAGGCATAATGGGTTTTCTTTGGAGCATGAGTTAAGCAGTCTTGTCTATTTCTGGATTTAACTGTTGGGGTCTTTGGTTGAGCAAGAGGGCTTGCTGACAGCTAGAACTCAGCATGCTTGGGATAGGTTTAGTGAATTTTATTGTTAACAAAAATAAGCTGCTCTTGGTTTATCTTTACCTTATTTTTGTCTTTTTTTTGTTCAGGTTAGCTGTGCCTGGGGCAAGTTGCGTTCCACACCTGATTTTATATCCCCCCCCCCCCCCCCAAAGTAAAGCATGGCTACTAGTCAGGGTTTAAATTTACGATTAATTACATGGCAGCTTTCCTCTAAATGACGGAGAGGTAGCAATTGCAAATTTATGCCGTGGCATAGTAGGTTCACCTCTTACAGAGTAGAAGAGCCTGTTAGGGCTTTCTAACATCTCAGACTTTTTGTTCTCCAGATGAGACAGGTTTCTAAACTCTGCCTTTTTCTTGTTTTCTTTCTTTAAAAATAAAAAAATAAAAATAAATATATATGTACATATATTTTTAATGTTTATTTATTTACTTTGAGAGAGAGAGAGTGTGAGAGGGAGAGAAAACACAATGGGGGGAGGGGCAGAGACAAGGAAGAAAGAGCCACTCTGTCAGAGCAGAGCCCCACTTGGAGTTCGATTCCACAAACAGTGAGCTGATGACCAGAGCCAAAGTCAAGAATCAGCTACTTAACCGACTGAGCCACCAAGGTGCTCCCTTTGTTTTCTTTATTAAATGTCATAGTAACATAACAAAATACCTGAAAACGGAAGTTTTTCCCTCCATATAATTGTGGTGTTTCTGCAAGAGCTTTTGCCTTGAAACCAACAACAAAATGAAATCTCTTACTCCAGTGATCTCAACACGTCCTTCCGTTCTGTAACTAGACTTCTCGGTGGAAAGAAGTGAAATGTTGGGATTCTTGCCTGGCTTTGTTTTCAACTGCCTTCCTGGGACTTAAGAATTCAGAGTCTCCAGGAGTCCCTTAGAAATGGGTCCAAACACATTCTCATTAGTTGAATCATCATATAGAATTCCCAGGAAGTGAGCGTTTCCAGGATGTTTACCATCTCTGGGAGCCTTCTGTTCTGACTTCTTTTTTGATTGACAACTGTGAGAAACATTTTAACTTCGGAACTTGGTTGCAAAAATCTCAGGGCTTGACTGACCATCTACCTTGGAACCCTGCTGTGAGCCTGGTAACACACTGCCGCTTTTGGGGTGTATATACTTTACTTTTGGGGTATATATACATTGGAGGCAGAGAGACGGTGTCCTAAATCAGAGCGCACAGCGTCCAATAAATTCAGAATGTGAAGGAGACTGTGGCCCTGTTGGGGTCCTTTTGTGGCCCCAGTGTGGTGCAGTGCTAAAGGAGAGGCACCCTCCAGACTGGAGTCTTAGGAGCAGATATTGGCTTTTTGAGTTGTGGTTGCTTTTTCACAAACCGCTAAGGGTTTCTGTTCCTGATAATGTTACAGACTAAGAGGACATTTTGATTTCTTTTCCTCAGGTTATAAAATTGGTATTAAAAATTTATTGAGGCCTGAAGTGAGAGACTTCTGGGAGAAACTAGGAAGCTATGTGGCTCCTGAACAAGAAGGGGGTCACGTGGACCTCTTTGTACCACTCGGAGCATCCGGTCAGTTTTGAAAGGCGGTGGTCGTGCCTACTTTATAGTGATATTTTGTGGATTTTTCAAATGCCTTCGGTTCGTATGAGTCAGTCCCATGTTCCTCTTTATTTCTTTTTTTCTCTTATACCTCACGTACTCAGGTATTTAGGGGGAAAAGAGTTGCGGTTAGTTGTCAAAGTAACGAGGGGCAAGAACAGAAATAAAGTCACTAGTGGCAAGAGCCAGCCAAGAACATTATTTGTATTTCTTCTGGAAAACATGGTAAAATCAGCCTCCACTATACAGGAGAAAGTGCCTGACCAGCACAGAAACCATAATCTATCAACCTGGGAAAAGCCTCCCCGCTGTGTTCTGAACCTGGAAGGAATGAGCATGAACTTGGTGACCAAAGACCTTGAACTTGAATCCTAGGCATACCACTTTAGCTGTATGGCCTTAGGCAAGTTTGTGGACCTCTGTTTCCTCATATGAAAGTTAGGAGAATAGTATCTGACCTTACAGGGCTTGAGAATATCAAAATAATGTAAATACTTAAAAATAAATAATACAAATACTTAAATAATATTGGAAAATTAGAAACAGGTGAAGTGCTTGGTAAAAATGAGACTGGTTGCTGATCACTGAGGTTGCTGATAATGTTCAGCGCCCCTCGGTCCACTATTAGTCACTATAATTCAAAGTTGATTTCAGTACTTGAAGAGAAACTTTAGAAACAATAAGACAGATTCACTTTCTAGACATCTATTAAATAAAAGCTCTGCCATCATGGGCTTATTTTTTTTAATTTTATATATTTTTTAATGCCAAGCAGAGCAAAGCAGAGGGAGTATAAGATTAAATTTTCTCGAACAGTTTCTCATTACCCATTCCTTAGGGAACTATGAGTCTTAAAGCTCTGTCTAATCCTCAGATTTCACTGAACTATTCATACATGCAAAGCATGCCCCTGCCACAGTTCAACCAGGGAAAAGGGAAAAACAAAAGAATGGGAAGAGGGTTAGAGGAAAACGAATTACAAAATATTATAATTTTTTTTCTTATACAGTTATTATAATTATGTAATCTTAACTATAGAAAATAAGTATAGAAAAATCTAGGAGGAAATACAACAAAATATTAACAGCATCTATCTCTAGATGAGTTTTTCAGATTTTCTACATTTGAAATCAAATATGGGTGGTGTGGGATTCCTCGGTTTAAAATCTGTGTGGGGCAGGTGGGAGTGACAGTGGGTGTGTATAGAAAAGGGTTTGGAAGGATGTATGTCAAGGTGTTAACAATAGATAAGTGATTTCTCTTTTTTCTTTTTCTTTGATCTCTTATTTGTCCCGATTTTCTATAACGAACTAGTATTACTTTTATAATGAGAGCAAAGCAAAAATTTTAACTGAAGTAGAACAAAAAGAAAGGATTTGGGAAAGTAAAGCTTTGAACGGCTTGAAAATAAGGGCAAAAGGGGAAAAGAACAATAGATTTGGTGATATAAGAATTGTCTCAGGGTGCCTGGGTGGCTCAGGTGGTTGAGTGTCCAACATCGGCTCTGGTCATGATTTCCTGGTCTGTGAGTTCAAGCCCCATGTTGGGCTCCGTGCTGACAGCTCAGAGCCTGGAGCCTGCTTCAGATTCTGTGTCTCCCTCTCTCTCTGCCCCTCCCCTACTTGATCTCAATCTCTCTCTCTCTCAAAAATAAATAAACATTAAAAAAAATTTAAAGATTGTCTCCAGTGAAACGTAATGGCGCTCAGATTTCTCACCACCATTTTGGCCCCCAAACCATCTCTAAAGTTCTTGTCAAAGGTCATTTCCACCTGGATGAGCCATCAAGACCCTGATTCAGTCAAAAGATCCCAGGTTCTCAGTCCAAAAATCTCTTTTCTGCCACCTCGGTCATCACTCTTGAGCTTGTCATCCCCGGGAGCTGTATTACCTCCGAAAGCTTGATCTCCAGCATTTTTCTCCCTGAGTACCACTTCCAAATCATGTGCCAAATATTCCAACAACCATGTTCCAAATATTCCTACTCTAATAGTTCTTTGCCTGAAGATCTCCAATGCACGCACTCTCACTTTTACACTCTCTATCAACCTTGCCTTCATCCTTGGTTCCTTCTTTGTTAAACCTGCGTTTAATGGTTCATCATTATCATTAGTTTCTTGCAAAGAATCTGAACTTCTTTGGCTCTCTTTCTCAGGCTCAATTCCAATGTTCCTTAAACACCATCATCTACCTAACCTCCGCCTGCCTGCACTAAAGCAGCTGAAGCCTGCGGAAAAAAGTAATATGACTTTTAATCTGACTTGACTTTGACGGCATAAATGCCGAATAAGATTGCAACACTGATGAGCACCTGGTAAATTCCTTTGGTAAATTCCTTTCCCACTCTTGGAGAAGACTATACCGTCCCTGCTCCTCCTCTGTCAATACTTCAATAACCTCTTTCAGCTGTTGACCTTGCCTTTTTCTTCCCTGAGAAAACTCCCGAATTCCCCTCCCACCACCAAATCC